>NC_069500.1:1262297779-1262597779 GCF_027579735.1 Bombina bombina | reverse complement strand
TTAGGTTTATTTAAGGGGGGTTTGGGTTAGATTAGGGGTATGTGGGTGGTGGGTTGTAATGTTGGGGGGCTTGGGTATTGTATGTTTTTTTTTACAGGCAAAAGAGCTGAACTTCTTGGGGCATGCCCCGCAAAGGGCCCTGTTCAGGGCTGGTAAGGTAAAAGAGCTTTGAACTTTAGTTATTTAGAATAGGGTAGGGCATTTTTTTATTTTGGGGGGCTTTGTTATTTTATTAGGGGGCTTAGAGTAGGTGTAATTAGTTTAAAATTGTTGTAATATTTTTCTTATGTTTGTAAATATTTTTTTATTTTTTGTAACTTAGTTCTTTTTTATTTTTTGTACTTTAGCAAGTTTATTTAATTGTATTTATTTTTATGAATTGTATTTAATTAATTTATTGATAGTGTAGTGTTAGGTTAATTGTAGGTAATTGTAGGTAGTTTATTTAATTAATTTATTGATAGTATAGTGTTAGGTTTAATTGTAACTTAGGTTAGGATTTCTTTTACAGGTAAATTTGTAATTATTTTAACTATTTTAGCTACTAAATAGTTCTTAACTATTTAATAGCTATTGTACCTGGTTAAAATAAATACAAAGTTACCTGTAAAATAAATATTAATCCTAAAATAGCTACAATGTAATTATAATTTATATTGTAGCTATATTAGAATTTATTTTACAGGTAAGTATTTAGCTTTAAATAGGAATAATTTATTTAATAAGAGTTAATTTATTTTGTTAGATTTAAATTATATTTAACTTAGGGGGGTGTTAGTGTTAGGGTTAGACTTAGCTTTAGGGGTTAATACATTTATTAGAATAGCGGTGAGCTCCGGTCGGCAGATTAGGGGTTAATAATTGAAGTTAGGTGTCGGCGATGTTAGGGAGGGCAGATTAGGGGTTAATACTATTTATTATAGGGTTAGTGAGGCGGATTAGGGGTTAATAACTTTATTATAGTAGCGCTCAGGTCCGGTCGGCAGATTAGGGGTTAATAAGTGTAGGCAGGTGGAGGCGACGTTGAGGGGGGCAGATTAGGGGTTAATAAATATAATATAGGGGTCGGCAGTGTTAGGGGCAACAGATTAGGGGTACATAAGGATAACGTAGGTGGCGGCGCTTTGCGGTCGGCAGATTAGGGGTTAATAAGTGGAGGTAGGTGGAGGCGACATTGTGGGGGGCAGGTTAGGGGTTAATAAATATAATACAGGGGTCGGAGGTGTTAGGGGCAGCAGATTAGGAGTACATAAGGATAACGTAGGTGGCGGTCGGCAGATTAGGGGTTAAAAAAAATGATTCGAGTGTCGGCGATGTGGGGGGACCTCGGTTTAGGGGTGCATAGGTAGTTTATGGGTGTTAGTGTACTTTAGAGCACAGTAGTTAAGAGCTTTATAAACCGGCGTTAACCCAGAAAGCTCTTAACTACTGACTTTTTTCCTGCGGCTGGAGTTTTGTCGTTAGATGTCTAACGCTCACTTCAGAAACGACTCTAAATACCGGAGTTAGAAAGATCCCATTGAAAAGATAGGATACGCAATTGACGTAAGGGGATCTGCGGTATGGAAAAGTCGCGGCTGAAAAGTGAGCGTTAGACCCTATTTTGAGTGACTCCAAATACCGGCGGTAGCCTAAAACCAGCGTTAGGAGCCTCTAACGCCAAACTCCAAATCTAGGTCATAGAAAGTGAAAATAAATGTATCAAGTGTTGACATGCACACTCCTTATATTCTTCTCACTTAGCATCACTATACTAATTTCATCATAGGTACTTACCGCTTTTTTTGGGATTGTGTCTTAGGGGAGGTGTCCCTTTCATTTAAATAGGGATTTTAAATATTTTGGATAAGAATAGATAAGTATGACATGTTGACATATGCAATAGTGTTCATACATAGAAACATTGCTTTTTTCTGTAGGTAGTCACAAGATCTTTGAGAATATATCTTAAGAGAGCTCCCCCTTTCTGTTTAATTTTGATCTAAAATACATGTAGATAAAGAAAATGTGAATATGAAATGTTGACATGTCTATATGGAATAGTTTTCTTACATAGAAACATTCACCTAGATTACTAGTCTTGCGTTAGCCTTAAAAAGCAGCGCTGCTTTTTAATGCCCTCTGTTATTACGAGTCTTGAAATGACAGGTGTACCGCTCACTTTTTTGGCCAGACTCGAAAATACCGCAAATCCACTTAGGTCAATTGCGTATCCTATTTTTTCAATGGGATTTGCCTAACGCCGGTATTACGAGTCTTCCAAAAAGTGAGCGGTAGACCCTCTCCTGTCAAGCCTGGTACCGCATTTTAAAGTCAGTAGTTAAGAGTTTTATGGTCTAACGCCGTAGCATAAAACTCTTAACTAAAGTGCTAAAAAGTACACTAACACCCATAAACTACCTATTACAAAAACCGAGGCCCCCCACATCGCAAACACTAAAATAAAATATTTAACCCCTAATCTGCAGAACCGGACATCTCCGCCACTATAAAACATATATTAACCCCTAAACCGTCACACTCCCACATCGCAAACACTAGTTAAATTTTACTAACTCCTAATTTGCCGTCCTTAACATCGCCAACACCTACCTACATTTATTAACCCCTAATCTGCCGGCCCCAACGTCGCCGCAACTATATTAAATGTATTAACCCCTAAATCTAAGTCTAACCCTAACGCTAACACCCCCTAACTTAAATATAATTTAAATAAATCTAAATAAAATTACTACAATTAACTAAATTATTCCTATTTAAAACTAAATACTTACCTATAAAATAATACAATAGTTATTAAATAATTATTAACTATTTAATAGCTACCTAGTTAAAATAAAGACAAATTTACCTGTAAAATAAAACCTAACCTAAGTTACAATGACACCTAACACTACACTATAATTAAATTAATTCCCTAAATTTACTACAATTAAATACAATTAAATAAAATTATCTAAAGTACGAAAAAACCCCCACTAAATTACAGAAAATAATAAAATAATTAAAAGTTTTTTAAACTAATTACACCTAATCTAATCCCCCTAATAAAATAAAAAAGCCCCCCCAAAAGAATAAAAAGCCCTACCCTATACTAAATTACAAATAGCCCTTAAAAGGGTCTTTTGCGGGGCATTGCCCCAAAGTAATCAGCTCTTTTACCTGTAAAAAAAAAGTACAATACCCCCCAACATTAAAACCCACCACCCACACACCCAACCCTACTATAAACCCCCCCCAATCCCCCCTTAATAAAACCTAACACTAACCCCTTGAAGATCACCCTACCTTGAGAAGTCTTCACCCAACCGGGCCGAAGTCCTAAACAAAGCCGGGCGAAGTGGTCCTCCAGACGGGCAGAAGTCTTCATCCAAGCCGGGGAAGAAGAGGTCCTCCAGACGGGCAGAAGTCTTCATCCAGACGGCATCTTCTATCTTCATCCATCCGGCACGGAGCAGGTCCATCTTCAAGACATCCGACGGGGAGCATCTTCTTCATTCAACGTTGACTGTAGAATGAAGGTTCCTTTAAATAATGTCATCCAATATGGCGTCCCTTCAATTGCTATTGGCTGATAGAATTTTATCAGCCAATCGGAATTAAGGTATGAAAAATCCTATTGGCTGATGCAATCAGTCAATAGGATTGAACTTCAATTCTATTGGCTGATCCAATCAGCCAATAGGATTGAGCTTGCATTCTATTGGCTGATTGGAAAAGCTAATAGAATGCAAGCTCAATCCTATTGGCTAATTGCGTTATTTAGATTTATTTAAATTATATTTAAGTTAGGGGGTTAGGTTTAGACTTAGTTTTAGGGGTTAAAAGCTTTAATATAGTGGCAGCAACGTTGGGGGCGGCAGATTAGGGGTTAATAAATGTAGTTAGGATGCGGCGACATTGGGGGTGGAAAATTAGGGGTTAATAAATATAATGTAGGTATCGGCGATGTTGGGGGCAGCAGATTAGGGGTTCATAAGTATAATGTAGGTGGTGGCGGTGTCCGGAGCGGCAGATTAGGGGTTAATAATATAATGCAGGTGTCGGCGATGTCGGGGGCAGCAGATTAGGGGTTAATAAGTGTAATATTAGGGGTGTTTAGACTCGGGGTTCATGTTAGGGTGTTAGGTGTAGACATAACTTTTATTTCCCCATAGGAATCAATGGGACTGCGTTAGGAGCTTTACACTGCTTTTTTGCAGGTGTTAGGTTTTTTTTCAGCCGGCTCTCCCCCATTGATTCGTATGGGGAAATCGTGCACGAGCACATTTTACCAGCTCACCACTACTGTAAGCAGCGCTGGTATTGAGGTGAGAGGTGGAGCAAAATTTTGCTCTCCGCTCACTTTTCTGCGGCTAACCCCAGGTTTGTAAAATCCCGTAATACCAGCGCTATCTGTAGGTGAGCGGTGAGCATAAAATGCTCATTAGCACCACACAGCCTTACCGACAAAACTCGTAATCTAGCCGTATGTTTTTGTTTTTATTGTAGTTACTCCCTATTTCTTATTAACTGTAATCTTGGTAACCTTTCCCTCTTTGAAGTTTTTGCATCTGAAACACATGTAAAAAAGGGGTGAAAAAGTGTAAATATAACATGTTGGCATGGAGACATCTTAGTCATTTCTACAAGCAACAATAAAGATTTCATTCTTGCATTTTTGGAGGTACTCGCATTTTTTTGGTGACTGTATTCTGGGTGACATGTCACTCAATGATGGTTTGGAATTTGAACTACATGGGAAAGGGGAAAGAAAGTGTAGGAGCTTAATGTGCTATCAAATACAGGAATCCTGATGGTGATTAGGACAGGGAGTGGTTTGATACACACTACCGAATCCCTCCTAGGGTAAAACCATAAGCCTATAGAGGGCAGTGCCTAGTGTTAATAAATATATAAAGTAGGTAAGGAGAAAAAGGAAGCACTTTAGGGCACACTAAAAAACCCTATGTATATACAGTAACATAGAGGGGAAGTGAGGAGAGGTTTGAGTTTAAACATAGTTTTCAATAGGTAATTTAAAGGTGAACAACACTTAAAATAATTTAAAAAACATAAACACATGTAGTACTCCCAGAGTGTGTAAGTATCAATTAGTACTGCAACGAAACCGGAATGTCAGACCAAGTTAGATAAGCACAAACAGGGTGATTATCCCCATTACACAGTGCACTGCAATTATAAAATATCCCTATATGATTTGACATTCCGGGTATCGTTACAGTACTAATTGATACTTACACACTCTGGGAGTGCTCACCTTTTAATTACCTATTAAAAGCTATGTTTTAATTCAAACCTCTCCTCACTTCCCCTCTATGTTATTGTTTATATCTACCCTAATGTTTTTTTAGTGTGCCTAAAGTGCTTCTTTTTTCTCCATAACCTGCTTAATGTACTATTCATTATAAGCTGCTTTTGAGCCCTTGTGGGGCAGGCTCGCACATGCAAGCCTGCTTCCCGCAATGTAAAAAACAGCGGTCTTCCGACCTGTATTCCTTTGATTGCCACATTTCTTTTTCTTTAATCATGTTATCAATTTCATATCTTCTTTTTATTAATACTCAGGGCCAAAATATGTCAGTACCTACTGCTTTGTTCTTGATAATGTCTGAGAAATAGGTAATATTCCCCTCCACTAATTGTATATTGTTGTCATTGGTGTGCAAGCCATCTACATTGCCTTCTAATCTAACATTGATCCTGGACCCACTCCATTTGCTATCAAGATATTACCAAAGTCATCAATAAATGATTATTCTCTAATTACTTTATATTTTCAAGTTCCCCTTATTCCAGGGGCGGAACTACTGGAGGTGTAGGTGGGGCAGTGGCATCCAAGCTTGGGGGGTCCATCAAGCAGAGCAGTAGCAGGCTGAAATATTTTGGGGTGCGTATTTCATGCTGCTTTTAATTATCTGGCTTGCAGCCATGTGAAGTTAACAAAAGGAAACAGCAGACTGTGCCTCCTCTTTCAGAGACCTGGTAGAGTTCACAAGGTCTTGGCTGCTAAGTTTTTCTTCAGCAAACTTTCTCACTGACAGAAGAGTTGTAACTGTCCTCTTACCTAGTTATGTGCACTGCTTATGTGAGTCATAAATACACACTGATAAAACCAGGATTGTACTCCCTTGACTGCTTGAGAGGGCTGTGCAGTATGTAACATATATGCACTCCTCTATGGCAAGTCAGGGGCTTAAAAAGTGTGTGTTATTTAAGCGGTTATTTAATTTTTTTGTTTATTGTGCAATGCAATGGTTAACATTTTTTCTTTATAGTCTATTTTTTTAATTTATGGTCATACAAGAGGGTAATAGATAGATAGATAAATATATAGATAGATATATAGATAGATAGATAGATAGATAGATAGAGATACAGACAGACAGAGAGAAAGAGATAGATATAACGAACAATCGAGATTGATCGATGAAAGATAATTCAGTAGTTACAAATAGAAAACCCAAAAAAATACATACTTAGTGGTGGTGTTTTTTTTTTTAAATGTATGAAATTAAAATAGGCTTAACCTAGTGAAAAGCTTTGCAGATAAAATGTATGAAGGAGTACACAACCTTCTGCATTAGTGAAATGAAAATGGACACTCTAGAATTACTAGCTAAAACAGGGATTTAATTTGATAAACAGAAATGCAATTCACTACAACCAGGTTAGCACCTAAAGTACAAATTAAAGCGATAAATCTACTATTCTTCTTGGTGTATTGTATTAAAATGCTAATTACTTCCACAAAGATCTCTACAAACCTGTTTATAAAAGATACAACACGGAGCAGACCCTGGTCGAATTGAAGCAAAATTAAATCAATAGAGCTTTGTGAACTGTATAAATGATACCAAAAACTATTTTATGAAAAGAAGTTCATGGCACTAGTAGAGGAAGATCATTAAAATACAAATAACAAAATAGAAGCAGAAAGAAATTAAAGGGACATTCCCATAGGTAAATTTAAGTTTTGAGTAAAAGCATTTTTGCAATATATATGTATTATCAAAAATTGTCTAATAAAAGCTTTTGCTGTTTCAAACATGTATTTAAGTATGCACCGTGCACCAGCATTTTGAACACAGCACTTGATCAGAGAGTCTAAGGTGCTTGTACTATCTGGTAATTTGTTAATTGCTGACATGATATGAGCCCCACTGGTGCTCTTAGGAGCTACAGTATTTAAAATGCTGGTGCACTGTGAATATCTAGCTATATCTTGCTATGCTTCAAATGCACGTGCAGAGAAAAATGTTAACACAAAAACAGTGATAACATTTAATAGAAGCATTTTTGCCAATGCATGTATATTGCAAATATGTTTCTATTCAAAGATGTAATTCATCTATGTACATTTCAATTTTGACCGGCATATCCCTTTAAAAGGACTTAATGGAAATTGTTACCATTAGCATGTTCAAGAACTACAACCAGTTTCATCAACGTGTAATATGTTTTAATTATATTTTTGTGTTTTTGAAAATGTTTACTTTTATAATATTGATCTTGTCCACTGCCCTTTAAAGATACCTCTAATTTCTTTAATACGTAGCATTGTATATTTCCTATTTCATAATCCTTTTTTTTTTATTGAGCTATTCTGTATTGTGGATAGTACAGCCCCCCCCCCCACACACACACACACACTAAAATAAACAGTTTTTAGCTAACTAAAAATTGTATTGCACTCTTCACTCTTTTCAATGTGAACCTAAATTCTATTTCATATAAAAAGATTTGGTGTTGCTAATAAGTTGAACTTTTTGATTTCAAAAGGATGGATTTCCTTGGAACCCTTAAAGGCATAAATATTTAAATAGAAAATATAGCAATTATTTAGAGTAATTTGGTTGAGAGTTGGAAATGTTACTCAGTTATTAGCTTTTATAAGATGCATCAAACATAATAGAACTAACAGATTAGTCTGTGAATATAATACACCTGGAGTATCTGAATGCCTGGATTATAGTAGAGTACATTTAGAAAATAACACATTACACAATTTGGAGAGAAAAGCACCAAGTAGCTAAAGAAAGCTCAATAAAATTAAATGCATGAAGAAGCAGGTAAATTGGGGGAAATGGAGCTCTTAGCAAAATTAGAGGAATATGATATAAATAGCACAACTGAAATCTGATTGGAGGATTCATGTGAATGGGCAATTAACTAAGAGGGTTATACCTTTTTTGGAGGGATAGGGATAATAAAAGGGGGGGAGAGGAATTGTTTATTAAACCTGACCTTAAACCAACAATAAAGGAAGATATTTATGATGATACAGGTGATAATGTAGAGATAGAGTGGGTTAAAATAAAGAGTGGGGAGGTACATGCTACAATACTAATGCAAATAGAAAGAGCTTCTAATATTACCAGATTTGTAATTGTCTGAGATTTTAACTACCCTGAAATAAATTGGGCCAATGAAACTAGCTATATAACTAAGGGCGAAAGATTTTTAAATATGCTCAAAGACAACTTCATGACACAAATAAAAGAGGAGACAACTAGAAATAAAGTATAATAGTAGAATTAGTGCTAACAAATAATACAAGAATTGCAAAACAAAAAAATTGCATACACACACACATATATATATATATATATATATATATATATATATATATATATATATATATATATATATATTTATGTGTGTATATTTATGTATATATATGTATTTACACACACACATATATATATATATATATATATATATATACATACACACATGTACACACATAAATACATATGTATACATATATAGACAGAAATACAGTATAAGTGCATTAGAGCCATTTGCAGTCAAGTAGATGAAAACATGTAAAATCATATTTAAGTAATATTACATAGTAAATATTTCACATTCCATAGCAGAATATTTTCTGTGTATTTATAAATATATATATATATACCTTTATATAATCATCTATATGTATAGGTATAGATATATATGGTACCAAAAAAACATCAGATATATGTAAAAATATGTATTTAAGAATAAATAAAACATATTCTTCGATGTGAAGAACATTGGAATGTAAAATATTCATATTTTTATGTTGGTTAGTGGGCATGAGAATATGCGTTCAGGTTAGCGCGGCTTTTTACTCCATTGACTTCTATAGGGGAATAGGTTATTGCGCGTATGATATTCTAACTTCGTTTTTTTGCGTGCATCAGGTTAGCACGTGAGCGATATCTTTTTACTTTCAACTTGTAATATGAGCTCTACCCGACGAGTGCAAAACGTTTACTTCTAGAACAGCTAACGAGCAAAAGTGCTAAATAGCACTAGACTCATAGTTCTATTTCAGCACTTAGTTACAACAATCATGTTAGATAAAGAGTATATTTTAATTGTGGTAAGGTTGCATGCCCATTAATCTTGATTTACTCTTTCCATACGAGCTTTGGGGTTCCATTGCACACATAGGGCTAGATTACAAATAGAGCGTAACCAATAGCACACGGTGTGATAACCGTATTGTGTCCCTATGCTTAGAAAAGGGTGCAATCTGTTATTACAAGTGAATAGTAAAACCGATTAAAACTTTTTTTTAGTGTGCATTATACTTTAATTTAAAGGGACAGTCTACTTATTTATTTATTTTATTTTTTTAAAGATGGATAATACCTTTACTACCAATTCCCCAGTTTTGGAAAGCCTACATTGTTATATTAATATACTTTATAACCTCTAAACCACTGCCTATCTATAAGCCGCTGCAGGCCACCTTTGTCAGAGGACATTTTATTAGCTTTTCACAGCCAATAAATGCTAGTTCATGTGTGCCATATACTGTAGATACCATTGTGATTACTCATGAACCAGCTCTAATTGGCTAAAATGCAAGTTTGTAAAAAGCACTGTGATAAGGGAGCAGTCTGCAGAGGCTTGTGGGCCGAATTATCATGGGCCGAATAGCCCTGAATATCCCTGTTTCCGTGAGAGCCTTCAGGCTTGCCAGAAACAGGAGTTAAGAAGCAGCGGTCTTAAGACCACTTCTCTTTAACTTGTCCGCCGCCTCTGAGGCGGCGAACAGCAATCAGCCCGATCAAATATGATTGGGTTGATTGACACCCTCTGCTGGCGACCGATTGTCCATGAATCTGCAAGGGGTGGCATTGCACAAGCAGTTCACCAGAACTGCTTGTGCAATGTTAAATGCCAACAGCATATGCTGTCGGCATTTAGCGATGTCAGGCGAACATGATTCGCTACATCGGATCATGTCCGCCCACCATTTGATAATTCAGCCCCTTGGTAGCAAGGCAATCACTGAGATAAAAGGTGTATTAATATAACAATTTTGGTTATGCAAAATTGGGGAATTGGTAATAAAAGAATTATCTATCTTTTAAACAATAACATTTTTCAAGTAGACGTCCCTTTAAGTGTTGCACTCATGGACTGGACAATTTAGCACTTTTGGAGATCTAAAGTAGTAGAAGGGACAGTAACGTAAAAAAAAAAAATAGGTTTCATGATTTAGATAGAGGCGTCCATTTACCAATGGCCAAACAAATTTTAAACAGCTGTTTTTTTCTGTGTACTTTTTTTATTATAAACATTAATTTTTCTAAATATAATTATGTTATGAAAGACAGCAGTTTTATAATGTTACATAAACGCATAATCGTTAACTTGGCAAAGTTAAACAAACGCCGTTATGTAAATATTTAAAGGGACATTAAAAACTTTGAAATGATAATATAAAATGATAAATCATACATATAAATAATGGAAGTATACTGTAGAATTTTTTTATATTTTCACAATTTCCTATAATTCCATGCTGAAATTGTGAGCATTTCAGTTCCTTTTAGAAATGGAAGTGCAGAACACTGTTATATTCAATGCAGACATTGGCTGCACACTCTAGTGACCTATTTATAACTGTCCCTAATTGGCCACAGCAGGGAAAGAAACCTGTTAAAACATGAAAGATCCCATTGTTTCACAGACATTAAAACTTTACACTCATTTTCTAACTATTTAAACAAATAGTGAAAAATACATCTAAATGTTATTCTCAAACTAATCTTCCCTTTAAATGTATCATTCTAAAGTTGTGGCTACTGTCTTTTATTACATAATTATAACAGGAAACATTGAGGTGAAACCAATTTTACAGTACACTATTCTTTTAAACTATACATTTCTGTATATCTATTACATATGTTCTATTGTATTTATGTGAGTACAACCCACCTACTTTTTTTTTTTTTATAAAAAGATTTAAATGTAAAAATTTTGTGCCAGATTACTAATGGAGTGCTATTTAGCGATTTTGCTCACGCATGAACACTACATCTGATGGGCAACAGTAACTCAAATAACCACTTGTTACAACCAAGGCATGCAGAATACCATCTATGAACGTACAACACATCAAACCTTGAAGCAGATGCGCTACAGTAGCAGAAGACCACACTGGGTGCCGCTCCTGTCAGCTAAGAACAGGAAACTGAGGTTACAATTCACACAGGTTCACCAAAATTGGACAATAGAAGATTGGAACAATGTTGCCTGGTCTGATGAGACTCGATTTCAGATGCGACATTCAGATGGATAAGATCAGAATTTGGCATAAACATGAAATAATGGATCCATCCTGCCTTGTATCAACAGTTCAGGCTGGTAGTGGTGGTGTAATGATGTGGGGGGGATATTTTCTTGGCACACTTTGGGTCCTTAGTAATAATTGAGCATCTTTTAAATGCCATGGCCTACCTGAGTATTGTTGCTGATCATGTTCATCCCTTTATGACTACAGTGTAACGATCTTCTGATGTCTACTTCCAGCAGGATAATGCACCATGTCACAAAGCTCAAATCATCTCCAACTGGTTTCTTGAACATGACAATGGGGCCGATTTATCAAGCTCCGTATGAAGCTTGATGCCCCTTGTTTCTGGTGAGCCTTCAGGCTTGCCCAAAACAGATGTTATGAAGACCGCTAAAGACCGCTGCTCCATAACTTGTCCGCCAGCTCTGAAGCGGTGTGCAGAAATCAACCCAAACAAATACGGCGGACATGATACTACATTGTATCTTGTCCGCTCGCACATTAATAAATATACCCCAATATGTTCACTGTGCTCCAATGGCCTCCACAGTTACCAGATCTCAATACAATAGAGCACCTTTAGGATGTGGTGGAATGGGAGATTCGCTTCATGGATGTGCAGTCGAAAAATCTGCAGCAAGTACGTGATGCTATCTAGTCAATATGGACCAAAATGTCTAAGGAATGTTTTCCAACACCTTGTTGAATCTATGCCATGAAAAATTAAGTAGTTCTGAAGGCAAAAGGGGGTCTAACCCAGTCCTAGCAAAGTGTACCTAATAAAGTGGCCGGTGAGTGTGTGTATATATATATATATGTGTGTGTGTGTGTGTGTATCCATTATAGTCTTTTCCATTCAGATATCCTCAAAATCTGGCCTGTTAGGGAGGCCGAGGACAGGTTTGAAAAAAAAGTATACTAGACCATGTGCTCCTTGGAGGTACATCCATCGCAAAGTTATTTACTACCTTTGTAATATTTTCAGGTTTGACTACAACTACAACTTAATACTCACTTGGTTTACAACTACACACTTTTTTAAGAAAAAAGTGTTAAACAACAAAACTTAACTAGTAGAACTTTGAAAGGATTCTTTCCATGTAAGGGTTACTTCTTCAGTGGCAGGTAAAGGATTTGAGATATTAGTCATTATTATATTATGTTCAGATGCAGGAATTATATATCTTATTTAATGTCCATTTCAAAAACAATATTTAGGTCAAACCTCTAAATTATTAAGGATCCGGGATCATCTGAATATTGAGGCTGGATTTGAAGGACTCCTCATTTTAAAGAAGTACATGGTACTCGTAATGGTATGGATATCATATCTTTTGGATAACTATTCCATTAAAAAATTTGTGCAGTCATTGACTCAGTTACTTTACCTTTTGGAGCCTATATACACTATATAATAAGACTGCTCAATAAGATCAGACTTATTACATAATGAACAATAGGTCTGAAAAAGTTATTTTTATATGGTTTTTATCTTTTGTGCACTGTTGAACTTTTATGTGTATTAATTAAAATGATTTATTTTATATTTATATTGATTTTATATAGCATTTAGTATGTGTTTTGCTTTTATTAGCAAACTCTTTTTGTGGGATACTAAAACACAGGCCAATTTTTTTTTCATGCTGCTCAAAATAATTAGAGGGAAAATTGGTTGAAGACATCTTGCCTGGTGTTTTTTATTCTGTTGGATCAGAAGTAGATCACTCTTATCTAAAATGTAGCTGTTGCTACATTTAGAGCTAGAATACAAGTGGAGGGCAAAATATTATCACTATTGTGCTTTTATACCAATCAAGTTAAAGCAATAGCGTCTTTACTTTACAATTTTAATGAAATTCTAGGGAGCGCTAACATCGGGATGTCAGATGCAGTGCACTAAAGCTCTAAGCTGAAGGTCAAATAGTGGAGTTCTTTGCTAATTTTTAAAGTGCTATTTTCTATTGAGATATACGTTTTAAACACTGCACATATACATACACATTTATACATACACACATATATCTACACAAATGCAAATATACACACATAAATATAAACATCTGAGCCCTTCCCAGACTAGTACCTTGTCATATACAATATCCCTTTAAATCACTGTTAAAAATTTGTTTTGAATAATAAACCTTGATTTAAAATTTCATATGTAAGTGAAATATTTTATTATAAGATATTATGGGGGATAGTTATCAACGTGTCAACTTTCCTGCCTTCGCCGGCCCAATACGCCCGCCTAAGCTCGCCTACCTTTGCCACCGCAGACCTGAAAAAAATTTGCCTAAGTTATAAATAAATCTGTCAAAAAGCCGCGCACCAAGTACGGGGCGATGAGCAGCGGACTGTGAGAGTTATCACTCATCCGATCTCGCTGCTCTTCAGGTTTTTTACAGCTTTATTGCTAGCCTGTCACTAAGCACCCACACTAAACTACACTGTTCTACCCCCTATACCAGCGCCCCCAAAGCCCTCCGCAACTCAAAAAAGTTACTAACCCCTAAACCGCCGCTCCTAGACTATGCCGCAACTCTTGTAAATGTATTAACCCCTAAACCGCTGCTCCTAGACCCCGCCGCAACTCTTATAAATGTATTAACCCCTAAACCGCTGCTTCCGGACACCGCCGCAACCTACATTATACCTACTAACCCCTATCCTGCCCCCCCTATACCGCCGCCCTCTATAATAAAGTTATTAACCCCTATCCTGCTGATCCCGCACCTCGCCGCAACTAAATAAATAGTTTAACCCCTAAACCTCCGCTCCCGGACCCTGCCGCAACCTATATTAAATTTATTAACCCCTAATCTGCCCCCCTACACTGTCGCCACCTATAATACATTTATTAACCCCTATCCTGCCCCCCACTACACTGCCGCCACTGTAATAAATTTATTAACCCCTAAACCTAAGTCTAACACTAACCCTAACACCCCCCTAACTTAAATATTAATTAAATAAATCTAAATAATATTTCTATTATTAACTAAATTAATCCTATTTAAAACTAAATACTTACCTTTAAAATAAACCCTAATATAGATACAATATAAATAATAATTATATTATAGCTATCTTAGGATTTATTTTTATTTTATAGGTAACTTTCAATTTATTTTAACTAGGTATAATAGCTATTAAATAGTTATTAACTATTTAATAGCTACCTAGCTAAAATAAAGAGAAATTTACCTGTAAAATAAAAACTAACCTAAGTTACAATTACACCTAACACTACACTATACTTAAATAAATTATTCCTATTTAAAACTAAATACTTACCTGTAAAATAAACCCTAAGATAGCTACAATGTAATTAATAATTACATTGTATCTATTTTAGGATTTATATTTATTTTACAGGTAACTTTGTATTTATTTTAGCTAGTTAGAATAGTTATTAAATAGTTATTAACTATTTAATAACTACCTAGCTAAAAGAAATACAAAATTACCTGTAAAATAAATCCTAACTTAAGTTACAATTAA
This sequence comes from Bombina bombina, assembly GCF_027579735.1. Lineage (NCBI taxonomy): Eukaryota > Metazoa > Chordata > Amphibia > Anura > Bombinatoridae > Bombina > Bombina bombina. The sequence goes on along the minus strand of NC_069500.1, from coordinate 1,262,582,700 downwards.
ACCTAACACTACACTATCATTAAATAAATTAAATACAAATAACTACAATTAAATACATTTACATAAACTAACTAAAGTACAAAAATTAAAAAAAGCTAAGGTTACAAACATTTAAAAAATATTACAACAATTTTAAGCTAATTACACCTAATCTAAGCCCCCTAATAAAATAACAAAGCCCCCTAAAATAAGAAATTCCCTACCCTATTCTACATTAAAAAAGTTCAAAGCTCTTTTACCTTACCAGCCCTTAAAAGGGCCTTTTGTGGGGCATGCCCCAAAGAAAAACTGCTCTTTTGCCTGTAAAAGAAAAATACAACCCCCCCCAACATTAAAACCCACCATCCACATACCCCTAATCTAACCCAAACCCCCCCTTAAAATAACCTAACACTAATCCCCTGAAGATCATCCTACCTTTAGTCGTCTTCACTCAGCCGAGCCACCGATGGAACTGAAGAGGAGATCCGGAGCGGCAGAAGTTATCCTCCAAGGGGCGCTGAAGAAATCTTCCATCCGATGAAGTGATCCTCCAGGTGGCGCTGAAGAAATCTTCCATCCGATGAAGTGATCCTCCAAGCGACGCTGAAGAAGTCTTCCATCCGATGAAGTGATCCTCCAAGCGGCGCTGAAGAAGTCTTCCATCCGATGAAGTGATCCTCCAAGCGGCGCTGAAGAAGTCTTCTATCCGGGCGATGTCATCTTCCAAGCGGGGTCTTCAATCTTCATCCCGCCGACGCGGAACATCCTTCTTTCCCGACGGACTACCGACGAATGAAGGCTCCTTTAAGGGACGTCATCCAAGAGGGCGTCCCTTCAATTCCGATTGGCTGATAGGATTCTATCAGCCAATCGGAATTAATGTAGGAAAAATCTGATTGGCTGATTGAATCAGCCAATCAGATTGAGCTTGCATTCTAATGGCTGATCGGATCAGCCAATAGAATGCGAGCTCAATCTGATTGGCTGATTGGATCAGCCAATCGGATTGAACTTCATCACACAATATACATGATTCAATCAGCCAATCAGATTTTTCCTACCTTAATTCCGATTGGCTGATAGAATCCTATCAGCCAATCGGAATTGAAGGGACGCCATCTTGGATGACGTCCCTTAAAGGAGCCTTCATTCGTCGGTAGTCCGTCGGGAAAGAAGCATGTTCCGCGTCGGCGGGATGAAGATTGAAGACCCCGCTTGGAAGATGACATCGCCCGGATAGAAGACTTCTTCATCGCCGCTTGGAAGATGACATCGCACGGATGGAAGAGTTCTTCAGCGCCGCCTGGAGGATCACTTCATCGGAATGAAGATTTCTTCAGCGCCCCTTGGAGGATCACTTCTGCCGCTCCGGATCTCCTCTTCAGTTCCATCGGTGGCTCGGCTGAGTGAAGACGACTAAAGGTAGGATGATCTTCAGGGGATTAGTGTTAGGTTATTTTAAGGGGGGTTTGGGTTAGATTAGGGGTATGTGGGTGGTGGGTTTTAATGTTGGGGGGGTTGTATTTTTCTTTTAAAGGGAAAAGAGCAGTTTTCTTTGGGGCATGCCCCACATAAGGCCCTTTTAAGGGCTGGTAAGGTAAAAGAGCTTTGAACTTTTTTAATGTAGAATAGGGTAGGGAATTTTTTTATTTTGGGGGGCTTTGTTATTTTATTAGGGGGCTTAGATTAGGTGTAAGTAGCTTAAAATTGTTGTAATATTTTTTAAATGTTTGTAACCTATTTATTTTTTTTGTAACATAGCTTTTTTTATTTTTTGTACTTTAGTTAGTTTATGTAATTGTATTTAATTGTAGTTATTTGTATTTAATTTATTTAATTTATTTAATGATAGTGTAGTGTTAGGTTTAATTGTAACTTAGGTTAGGATTTATTTTACAGGTAATTTTGTATTTCTTTTAGCTAGGTAGTTATTAAATAGTTAATAACTATTTAATAACTATTCTAACTAGCTAAAATAAATACAAAGTTGCCTGTAAAATAAATATAAATCCAAAAATAGCTACAATGTAATTATTAATTACATTGTAGCTATATTAGGGTTTATTTTAAAGGTAAGTATTTAGTTTTAAATAGGATTAATTTAGTTCATAATAGAAATATTATTTAGATTTATTTAATTAATATTTAAGTTAGGGGGTGTTAGGGTTAGTGTTAGACTTAGGTTTAGGGGTTAATAATTTTATTACAGTGGCGGCGGTGTAGTGGGGGGCAGGATAGGGGTTAATAAATTTATTATAGTGGCAACGGTGTGGGGGGCAGGATAGGGGTTAATAAATTTAATATAGTTGCGGCGGGGTCAGGGAGCGGCGGTTTAGGGGTTAAAACATATATTATAGTTGCGGCGTGGTCAGGTAGCGGCGGTTTAGGGGTTAACATGTTTATTATAGCTTGCGGTGGGCTCCGGGAGCGGTGGTTTAGGGGGTAATAACTTTATTTAGTTGCGACGGTGTAGGGGGGGACAGCTTAGGGGTGTTTAGACTCGGGGTACATGTTAGGGTGTTAGGTGTAGAAAGCTCCCATAGGAATCAATGGGATGTCTGGCAGCAGCAAACTTGTACTTTCACTATGGTCAGACTCCCATTGATTCCTATGGGATCCGCTGCCTCCAGGTACGCTGGGCCGGAAAAGTGACGAGCGTACCTGCAATTTTTTTGATAACTAGCAAACGTAGTCAGATAGTGCCGCACTTGTGTGCGGAACATCTGGAGTGACGTAAGAATCGATCTGTGTCGGACTGAGTCCGGCGGATCGAAGCTTACGTCACAAAATTCTACTTTTGCCGGTCTCTAGCCTTTGATAACTAAGGCGAATCAGCCTCGCCACAAATACGCTGCGGAATTCCAGCATATTTGAGGTTGACAGCTTGATAACTAGGCCCCTGTATATGTGTTTTGTTGTGCATATATTCAAGCTTTAATATTTAACTTCAGGTCTCCAAGAGCACTTCATTTTCAGGTGCTATTTTGTTTTGCACTCAAGCTTGTGATGTGAGCCATAATATCTCACCCTGCGCTATTCATTTAAAGTATAGGCCGCTCTAAAAACATGTTGGTAGCGTTATGCTTCTATGGTACCATTCACTTCTTAGTGCAGTAGCACAATGAGGATATTGTCCCCTGCGCTATTGACTGCACTACTTTTGTTATCTAGCCTTGCTAGGTTATATCCTGGTTCCCAGTGCAGTGTATGGGGGCAGTGTTTATTGTAACTACTTCTCAGTCATGGGGTTCAATTTAATAAATGTGGAACGGACATCGCTAAATTCCAACAGCATACACTGTCAGCATATCTAGTGAAATTCTTGTGCAATGCCGCCCCTGCCCACTGGCACTAGCAGGGGCTGCCAATCATCCCTAAAAGGTGGCAGACAGGTTAAGAATCAGCGGTCTTATGAAATGATGGGACTCCAAAGCAGCATCTGCTGCTTAATAAATGGAGCCCATGGGGTCTACTTACATGGAGAAGCAATACTTGTTTGCCATACACAGCATGGATATTTCTGAGTTTAAAGTTTGCAGATACTGCTATCAGTAACCTCTATTGACTTTTTAAATACAACTTAATTATATCAATACAACATAGTAGATATAATAAATTAATAATATACCATTAAACAAAGTTAACAAGGGTACATTTATGGCTGGGAATCATGATTTCCCTTGACTTAAAAAAATAAAAACGATATGGTCAGCTCTACACTTTTTTAGTCTTATAATAGAAATTCAATTCCCTGCTAACAAGCACGTGTTTATTTTCTTTCAGGCAGAGTGTTATTAACATGAGAGGAATGCAGTCTAGATGCCTCTGTTGGGAATCTAATCGGATACTGCTGGTTTTTCACTAGTAATATATTTAGTTGTTAGCCCAGTACATTTAAGGTATGCAGAATAAGTTTGTGATGTAAAATCCCTAAAAAAAAATGTTATGTAATTTCCATGATAAAATGAGCTGAGCTTAAAGAGATCTAGTACAGATATATACCAGTCAGAGGCAGAGTGAAAATCCCAGAGAGTTTAATTTTCATGTAAAGCTTTTTTATTATTCATGGAATGCAACCTCCAGCATTCTTTGCACCATGGCCGATCAATACGCTCCACAATTATATACTTTCTAAATTTTTAGGTTTCATATACAGCTAGAAATTAGATTGTTTGTTTATGGAATCATTTTAATTTTCCAAAATAACTAAAGTAATTTGAAATGGACTGTATCAAGTTCAAACGTTTAGTTGTTAAAATTTCGGGATTTTCTGTTGAATAACAAAATGTAATACAAATAAATATATACTATAAATTACTATACTACTATAATATAGTAGTATAAAAAAAGTTCACACACGTGTCTATGTGTATATATATAATTATACACACATACATATATATATATATATATATATATATATATATATATATATATATATATATATAATTTCAAAGCGAAGGATGCCAGCACAATCTTCATTAAAGCCACGGATTTATTGGTACAATGTAAAAAAAGCATATAGAAAGAAACGTCTGACATGTTTGGCCAATGGCCTTAATCATACAGTCAATTTCAATAAAATTCTGCTAAAATTTAAAGGAACAGGAAACCCCATTTCATTGTCTTTCCAATGCACTTCTCATATCAGATTTGCTTCATTCTCTTGTTATCCTTTGCAACAAGCTGAACGCATCTAGTTAGCCAATCAGAAGAGACAAATGTGGGCAGGTACCAATCAGCTGCTAGCTCCCACTAGTGTAGGATATGTGCATATTCTTTTTCCACAAGGGATACCAAGAGAGGGATGCACATTTGCATGTTCTAGCTGAATCCTGCAAGATTATTTTTTACTTTCCTATCCCTTTAAACTAAATGCTGCTACTTCATTGGTTGTGACTAGAAACATACACTAGCCTTCATTAACATATTGCTATCCTGCTCTTGTTAAATAAGTTATATATAACTGTTGGGGATTTTCTTAATAATATTCCAAATGACAAAACACACTCTAAGTTTTACAAAGCCTTTTACATACTTATATATGCACACATCTTCATATTTCTTGCATTAAAAATACATTGCCTGTATTATGCATATCAAACATTAGCATACGTAATTGTCAACAATTCCTTTATACTTCGTTATATGTAAGAAAACCATACCTATATTATCCTTATCAATAATTTCCATTTCTTATATTTATTATATAGAATTGAAAATGTCAAGCCCTACAGGTCCGTAATGCAAGATTGTGTATATATAGAAAAAATGACTAATTCAAATAAATGATTATTATAATACTATGTGCTAGGTATTCCTCTTAAATGTGAGACTTGTATTTATTTATTTATTAGTGCAATGCATAGTTCATAATAAATCTGTCATTCCCAGATATTAACCCTTTAAGGACACAGCTTTCAGTTTGCTCAATTGTTTTATGACGGAAAAATTCCGTCATATGTCCTTAAGAGGTTAATTATGTCATACACTGAATTGTAGCCTATTGGAATCCTAGTTTCAAGAGTAAAAATTTAATATGCTTCTCTTTTGAAGAGCAAATTGCTTGCATCACCCCCTCATTTTGGTTTTTTTATTTTCTCTATTATCATCCATCTAAAAGTGGAATTGGAGCTATTATGCTCTGTTATAAAGTGTCTTGCTAACTCTGAGTGTGGATCTGATCTTTTTATATCTGAGAGGTACTGTCCAATTCTCTCCCTTGCTTCCCTGTGGAGGGCTGAACCAAAGAATAAACCCTGACGCTCAATGGAGCGGTCGGATATTTGAGCCAAGCTTCAGGCTTATACAAGTAGCATACAACCTGCAGTTGAAGCAAAGTGGCGGCAACGATGGACAAGAGGTCCTATGGATGAGATTGGGTTCTTTCCCTCTAGTGTGCGGTGAGAAACGGCACATGAAAGTGGTGAGCATCATTATTTTCTCCTAATTCTCAAAATTGCTATTTAAAGTCGCTAAGTGGCTACAGTTGTATCATTATGTATGCATGATGTCCAAGCACCTGGTTGCAGCAGCCTGCACTGCTCGTATTACTTTTGAGCCCTAACACATCATGGTTGACATAACATGCTGACTTTCTGGGTGTTTTAGCACAGCTTTGCCTTAGCATTCTATTTATCATAAGTAGTTTCCATATAAGTTTATTTTGCTTTCTCCAGCCTAAACCTATTAAACTTATTTTATTCAAGCATAATAATATAACATAAACTGACGATTTTTCAAAGTAAAACTAGAGATAAGCTGAAGTTGAGCTTTAGACATATAAATTGCAGTTTTGATGAATAGAAGAAATGGCAGAAATTCTCTAGCATTTAAGGTACAGTAAAAATGATATAAACTTTGAAATGTGTCAAACGCTTTCTGCTAGTTTGTAGTTGCTTCAAATGTATTAAACCTGACGGTATTTTTACTTGATACATTTTTAAATCCACATATCTTTGTCTTTTTTAATTTGCCATACTGTTAAAGGGACACTGTACCCAAAATTTTTCTTTCGTGATTCAGATTGAGCATGAAATTTTAAGCAACGTTCTAATTTACTCCTATTATCAAATTGTCTTCATTATCTTGGTATCTTTATTTGAAATGCAAGAATTTAAGTTTAAATGCTGGCCCATTTTTGGTGAACAACCTGCGTTGCCCTTGTTGATTGGTGGACAAATTCATCCACCAATAAAAAAGTGCTGTCCAGAGTACTGAAACCAAAAAAAAGCTTAGATGCCTTCTTTTTCAAATAATGATAGCAAGAGAACGAAGAAAAATTGGTAATAGGAGTAAATTAGAAAGTTGCTTAAAATTTCATGCTCAATCCGAATCACGAAAGAAATATTTTGGGTACAGTGTCCCTTTAAGAGAGATTTTTTTGGTGAAACTAAACATTTAAAGGGACATTAAACCCAAACATTTTATTTCATGATTCAGATAGAGAATACAATTATAAAAAAAGTTTCTAATCAACTTCGATTAAAAAATTTACTTTGTTCTCATGTTATTCTGTGTTGAAGATATATCTAGATAAACATTGTTCACATGTTTGGAGCACTACATCACAGGAAGTAGTGCTGCCATCTAGTGTTCTTGTGAAAGTGTATATGTTTGTTGCAAAATTGTTACCATATAGTGTGTATACTGCTGAACTTATGTTCCTGCCTTTCAACAAATGATAACAAGAAAACAAAGTAAAATTAGAAGTACATTGGAAAGTTGTTTAAAATGTAATATTCTATGTGAATCATGAACAAAACAGTTTGGGTTTTATGTCACTTTAAGCTGTTTACAAGCATGCTACATTTTAGAAGGGGGAAGTGGACAGTTTATTTTTATATTTTTAAAGTTTTACATGGAGATACTTTATTTTATTCATCAAAATGTAATGTTAGACCAGGATTCCCAAATGAGAGTGGCATTTCTGTTCAACGCTTTTCAACCTGTTTTCAATTTGTAGCAGATTGTAGCCAATTGATGCAACCTATTCAAAGATTCATCAAGCTGTGCAGAGCCAAATGGACTCAATCAACACTTTCCATATAGCACAAGTTGATTTCAAAGGCCATGTTCAGAGAATATATATTTTTTTTTCAGATAAATGATCATAAAACATTTTTGAATATAACGGAAATAATCACATTTTAACAAATCTTATATTATATTGGATTAAGGTGGTTCTGTTCTAATACTATATTTCTCCAAAAACAACCATAATTTATTAATGACAAATAATCCTTTTGTAAAATTACACTAACAAGTTTTTATGCTAAAATACTGTTTATGCCAAGATATTTTAAAATAATTTTATCTTTATATCTTTTTTGGACAAATAATGGTAAAAAAATTGCCAAATGTGAACTCTAGATCAATGAAATCCTATATGAATTTTATATTTGTTCATTCATTATTTGCCATTAAAGAGGAGAAAAATATTAGGTGCAAAAAAAAAAATCAGAGTATAAAATTTTAAGTGGGTTTAAATATCATTTGTATGCTAATGATACCCAAATCTACCTCTCTGCACCAGACCTATCTCCTTCCTTGCCAATGTGTGTTACTGTCTTTCTCATATCTCATCCTGGAAGTTCTCTCACTACCTTAAGCTAAACCTCTACAAAACGGAACTTCTTATTTTCCTCCCTTCTTCCAAAATCTCCATCCCCCATTTTTCTATAACTGTTTATAACTAGTGATGTCGCAAACCTAAAATTCAATAGGCAGGCGAACTTTAAAACCTACAAGGACTCTTTCTGGCCACAATAGTTATGGAAAAGTTGTTTCAAGGGTACTAACACCTGGACTGTCGCATGCTGGAGGGGGATCCCTGGCAAAACTCCCATGGAAAATTACATAGTTTATGCAGAGTCTGCTTTTAAGCCATAATGGGCCTAAATCAACTAACATTCCCAAAGTGGCTGTCTCAAAACATCCCGGACAGAAGATAGATTGATAGATAGGATAGATAAATATACATAGATTGATAGTTAGATAGAATCGATAGAAGAGAAATAGATAGATTTGTTAGATATATAATTACCCTAATAAAGTCTAATAATTAAACATGCGTTCTTGGACCCAACTAGGTTGTGTTAAGTAGTACTGTTCTTCGCACTTTCAGCCCTGTAACTCCCCCTATTGGTGGAGGTCTATATGGCGGTTATGATTACCCTGACAAAGTATAACAACAAGACACGTGGTCTGGGACCCATGGTAATTTTGTTGTGTTAAGTAAAACTTTTCTTATCACTTGAATCCCTCTTACCCCCCCTTTTGTTGGAGCTCTATATGGCCTGCATGATTAGCCTGACAAAGTATAATAAGAAAACATCTGGTCTTGGACCCATGGTAACTAGGTTGTGTTTAAGTAGTACTATTCTTAGAATTGTAATCCCTGTTACTCCCCCTATCAAGGGAGGTCTATATGGCCTGCATGATTACCCTGACAAAGTATAACATCAAGAGACACGGTGTTGGACCCATGATAACTAGCTTGTGTTAATTAGTACTTTTCTTAGCACTTTAATCCCTGTTCCCCCCCCCCCCCCTATCGGGGGTGTTCTATATGGCCTGCCTGATTAAACCCTGAAAAAATATAATAATAAGACATGCGGTCTGGTACCCATTTTAACTAGGTTGTGTTTTAAGTACTACCATTCTTAGCACTTTAATCTCTGTAACTCCCCCTATTTGGTGAGGTCTATACGGCCTGGATGATTACCCATACAAAATATAATAATAAGACATCTGCTCTTGGTCTGCGACCCATGGTAACTATGTTGTGTTAATCATGGTAACTATGTTGTGTTAATTAGTAATGTCCTTCACATTTTAATAGCTGTTACTCATACTCACCCTATCGGTGGAGGTCTATATGGCCTGCATGATTACCCTTACAAAATATAATAACCAAACATATGCTCTGGTACCCATGGTAAGTAGGTTGTGTTAAGTAGTACTGTTCTTTGCAGTTTAATACCTGTTACAACACCAAATGGTGGCAGGTCTATCTGGCCTTCATGATTAGCTGCACCCAAACCCAAAAAAAAGCTGAGTGGTCTTAGACTAACACCCATGGCTAACTCGGTTGTTTCAATTAGTACTATTCTTAGCACTTTCATCCCTGTTACGGGTGGTCTACATGGCCATCCTGATTAACCGAACAAAATACTACAATCCAACCTTTTTTTAAATTTAATTAGTAACTATACTGTGACCAAAAATTATGATTGGTGTAAATAGTTGGCAAGACGGCCTGGCACAAAAGGCTGGCAGGCAGGAGGTAGATGCAATTCAAGGACACTAGGAGACTGATTGCTGACAGTCAAAACAGTGATGATTGACAATTTTTGCAATACTGTTATAAGAAATATGATTGCTGGCAATAATTGGCTAGGTGGGCCTGGCTCACAGCAGGCTGCAAGGCAGGAGGAAAGTGCAATTCAATGGCACCAGCAAACTGAGGATTCACAACAACTATTACCAAAAATTTTAATTTTTAATTACTAAGAATACTGTGACAACAAATATGATTGGTGTAAATATTTTTCAAGTACGCCTGGCACACAGGCTTGGAAGGCAGTAGAAAAGTGCAATTCTAGGGCACGAGCAAACTGAGGATTAAGATCATCAACAATCAAGAATTTTTTAATTTTAATTAGTAACTATACTGTCTGTGACAACAATTATGATTGGTGTAAATAGTTGGCTAGACGGCCTGGCACAAAAGGCTGGCAGTGGCACGCAGGAGGTAAATGCAATTCAATGGCACTAGGAGACTGAATATTTGCAGTCCCAAAAATTATGATTTTTATTTTTTTATATACTGTTACAAGAATTATGATTGGTGCCACTAATTGGCTAGTTGGGCCTGGCACACAGGCTGGCAGATATGAGTCGTGGATGATAGGTAGGGCAGCAATTTAACACAGTATGCTGTGTAAGTGACAAAAACACAGGCCTGATAGAAAATTAAGTTAGATTACACTAGCAAAATATTTTAAAATTTTAGAATTTAATATTAAAATTATGTTAAGAATTGCAATGCACATATGACTCTATGAGTGATCGCACTGGCTGGCTGCTACGTAGGGCAGCAATTAACAACAGTATGCTGTGTAAGTCAGATAGACAGTTAGACACAGGCCTGATAGAAAATAAAATTACATTACACTAGCATAATGATTTAAAGACTTTTTTGGGGGAATTTAAAGAAAAAGGTTAAGCACATACATATGAGTCGTGGCTGATAGCCTTGGAAGGGCAGCTATTAAAAACAGTAGGCTCTGTAAGTCAGATACACACACGCCTGATAGAAAATACTATTAGATTACACTAGAAAAATGATTTAAATTATTTTTTTGGGGGGGAAATTAAAAAAAAGGTTAAACACATATGAGTCGTGGTTCATAAACTAGGGAGGGCAGCAAGTAAACACAGTAGGCTCTGTATGTCAGCAAAACACAAAGGCCGGATAGAAAATTATATTAGATTACACTATCAAACAAATTTAAACTTTTTTTTTTATATTTAAATTAAGGTGAAGAAGATATGAGTGCTGGGTGGCTGTCTGGCACAGACCAATTAACCAAAAGACTGAAAAAAAATTAGGTATATTAATGCTGAGTGAGCCTGACAGACACAGGCCTGATATTAAATGTAATTAGATTACACTAGCAAAATATATATATATTTTTTAAATTTAAAATAATGTTATAAACGGATATTAACACTGGTGGCTGGCACAGAGCAATGAACCAGAGTATATGCTGTGTGACACAGGCCTGATAGAAAATGAAAAAAAATTACACTAGCAAAATAATTAAATTTTTTGGTTAGTTAAATTTAAACTAATGTTGTTAGGGAGATATCAGTGGTGGCAGTAATCACAGCATATGCTGTGAGCCTTAAACACACAGCCTGAAAGCCAGGCAAATGCTAATAAAAAAAAAACGAAAAAAAAAAAAAAACGGCACGAAATATAGCCCTAAAAAGGGCTTTTTGGGGTGCTGTGCTTGCAGCAGAGATACGTATTGAATAAAAACGTATTGAATAAAAATCTAGGGAGCGCCTCACAGTGGGCAGGGATATTGGATGACACTTGGCAGGTGTAGATGATATATAACAGATATATTTATTGAACAAGGTTAAAAAATAGTGTTAAAGTTACTCAACACAATGATATATCTAATCTCATAGATTCACATACATAAATAAAATCACAAAACATACATAAAAATATTCATGGATCCATGATTACAATAAAAATGTGATAAAAAACATATATTCCTGAATGGTAAAAGAAACTGTCTAAAAATGGTAAATAGATGAATTTCCCCAATTTGGCTGATATGGATAGCAGTCCACGATGGCGATCTAGATTGTTATTCTAGCAAGGACAATGAAAAATTATAAAAAGTGTCGTGTCTCCTGGTGTAGTGAAAAAATTCCAGGTGTAGTGAAAATATCAAAATGTGCGTGGATACTCCAAGTCCCTTGTCGGTGATACAACCATTAATAAGTATATCCTATGGTTAATAGATGTGAAGATGTCCAAGAAGGATATAAAATGTTGTGTGCTTTAAAAATACAGCAAAATATTTAACAAAGTAGTATAACAAAAATGAGTGTCCTTATGTTGATAAAATACAAAAATGTGAAAAAATGTAAAATATAAAATATAAAATATATAAAAAGTGAGTCGTAAAAAATGTAAAAAAATTCCCAGTGTACCTGTGGAATACAAAAAAAAAGACAAATAGTGCAATAACGCTATAATATTCCTATGCTAGATGAAATGAGGCTTACCATCAATAGCCAACGCGTTTCGGCCCTTCCTTGGGCCTTTCTCAAGACTGTATTGTGGTAAGCACTAATTAAGCCTCCTTTTATATTGTAGTGTACCAATCAGAGTGTGCTAATTTTGCGCCAAAAAAGGGTGTGCCTTTGAACCGGAAGTATTACTATCCCATTCAAATATCAAAATATTTTTGTTCCTAATCTTATATATTTGTAAAAGTAACAATAATATGAGTTATCTATTGCTTATTCCACCCTTATTATCCTTGTGTGTTCTATAGTTAGCTTTAAGTCTGTGCCATTTGAAATACATAAATCGCCGAAACCGGAAGCGTACATTAAGTGTTAGTATCACTTCCGGTTCGCGATATCCTGCCGGAATTTTTCCGATTTGTTGAATTTTCCCACTATTAGCAACTTTCAACCTGCTGAAACTTATATAGGATATATTTGTAAAAATGTACTGTCTTTTATGCTCTTATAACAGATCGGGGTTTAGTATGCTGAATCGCCGAAACCGGAAGTGTACATTACGTAATAGTATCACTTCCGGTTCGCGATGTGGAGCCGATGTTATTCCACTCCGTATCAGACAGAGTTCAATAGGCTGCGTTACCGAAACCGGAAGTGTGCATCATGCAATAGTATCACTTCCGGTTTCGCGATATATGGCCGATATTGTTCCATTCTCAGTAACTGTTGCCTTCATTACAAGCAACTATTAGACAGGCCTTTTTTATTTTTAAGTTGTCTTGCTCTCAGGGATATATTGTCTGTTATAGTCCCCATTAGTTAGCACTAATTACTGGGGCCGGAAGTTCCATCAATTCCGGAAATGGTGTTATGGTCTCTATGGGGGATCATAAGTGTCTGACAAAATGCTGATTGTAAAAATTGATGTTAAATACTATTAAAATTACAATCTTCGTACTTTCGCTAAGGCTAAAACATAAATTTGTATACAGATGTTTAAAAGGTTCATACAATTAAACCAACTTCTAAAATAATATTCAAAAACAAAATATATAAAATAGATAGATATAGCTAAGGGACTAAAATTTAATAATGACATAGAAAAATAAAATTAATTAATGCTAATACTAAGTTGTAGCCAAGGTACATATAAGGCTGCACTAATATTGCATAACCTATATATAAAGAATAGGAGATCCATATTCTGGATCTAAATTGTCCTAATGGGTTAGATTAGGTAGTGGGGGATTAGGGTGATCATCTTATCCGGGGTGGGACTAAAAGAGGTCTCAGAAATCACTGTTCTAATGAAGGCCATATTTGTCAATTATGGTTTGGTGGAACGTAATCATAAAGGGAAAGTTCTTCCAGATTAAGTTCTATAGTAGTATAGGGACATATGTTATGGCTAGTGGCTTCATAAGAAACTACTTCCATAGTCCATTACTCTACTTAACAATATAATTTGAACATTTATGCGTAATCAGAGATCGGGCTATAAAACATATAAAAATAATAAAAATATGAGCTGACAGGATGTATATGATTCTTTCATATCGGAGTCGGGGGGGTCAGAGATGGGAGATTATGCTCTTATAGGGGAAACACTTATCTATATTGCTAGTATGAAGATGCATGCTAATACTCGATCTCTGTTTCCTATTATACATTTCTGAGCATGTTTACTTCAAATTGAATAAATGTGATAGGTCCTCCATATTGTTAAGACCCCTAGGATAAAGGCAGTCTAAATTAAAGATCCATCTGGATTCTTCTATGAGAAGTTTTTTCTCTTGGTCTCCCCCTCTCCAACTTGGAATTACCAGTTGGATGCCACAGTATCTAAAATCTTTCTTATTTCCAAGGTGCTGTTTAGTGAAATGTTTATACAGTGGAGTCTCAATACTCTTATGCTTAATTTGTAACAGATGTTCCCTGATGCGATCCTTTAAGGGTCTTGAAGTCTGACCAATGTATTGGAGACCGCAACTACATTCAATGAGATATATGACCCCCTTACTGCTACATCTTATGTGATCTCTTATGAAATAGTCTGTTTTGGTGTTACATGCAGTAAATTTCTTAGTTTTCACACCTCTTTCACATGCCTTGCAGCTTGGGCACGGGTAAAAGCCCTTGATATCTCTACCTTGTATGTCTCTTGTTTTCATCTTAGGAATTCTTGGTATACTGGGTGAGAGTATATTCTTTAAGTTGTCTAGTTTTCGATAAATGAATTTGGGAGTTTCCGGTAACCTCTCACCAAGTATCTCATCATCTTTCAGGATCGACCAATGTTTCTTTATGATCTTTTCTATGATGTGTCTATTAGAGCTATACCTTGTGATAAAAGGAATATTCAATATTTCATCATCCCATGTTGATTTGTCTTCTTTTCTTTTATACTGTAGAAGATCTTTTCTGTCTTTAGTCCTGACTTCTGAAATGTTTTTCTCCAGACTTTCATTGTCATACCCTCTTTCAAGGAACCTCTCTTTGATCATTAAGACTTGTTGTTTCCATTTCTCCGGATTGGAGCAGTTCTTCCTTAGTCTCAACATTTGGCCCTTTGGTATATTGGATTTCCAATTGAAGTGATGGCAGCTGTCTTGATGGATATAATTATTGCAGTCTACCTGCTTGAAGTGAGTTGATGTCTCCAGTCTGCCATCAACTACTTCAATCTTTAAATCCAAGAATGTAATTTCTTTCATACTTAATTCGTATGTGAACTTGAGGTTATGTGTGTTTTCATTCATGATCTTAATTGTGTATAATAAGTCCTCCATAGAGCCCTTCCAAATTAGTAAGATGTCATCAATGTACCTTTGGTATAGGACCAGGTCCGCGCTAGCTGGGCACGATTCCCAAAAGATTCGTTCCCATCGTCCCATATACAAATTCGCATAGCTAGGCGCGAACCTGGTCCCCATTGCTGTCCCACATATTTGGTTGTAGTACGTTCCTTGATTAAAGAAATAATTGTGGGTCAGTATGTAGTTGATGCCATCTAGGATGAAATTCTTATGTATTGTAAGTATGTTTGGGTCCTTGGTCAGAAAGAAATCTATGGCTTCTAGGCCTCCCTCATGTGGGATGCTCGTATACAGAGATGTTACATCGCAGGTGGCTAAGATGTATTGTTTTTCCATTCTATATTCTCAAGTATATTCAGGATTTGAGTTGAGTCTCTCAGGTATGAGGGAAGTTTCGTTACATGCTGTTGAAGTTGCTTATCTACATATTCTGATAGGTTGCTGGTTAAGGATCCTATCCCTGATATGATTGGTCTTCCTGGCGGTTTTTCCATAGACTTGTGTATCTTGGGGAGGTAATATAAAATGGGAGTAATTGGATGTTTAATACTCAGATATTTGTATTCCTTTTCATTCAATATTCCGTTCCTCCTTGCCTCCCCCAGAAGTCTGTCTAGCTCCTTCTTGTAGCCTTCGACTGGATTATTCCTGAGTTTCTCATAGGTCTTTCTATCTTGAAGAATCCTATCTCATTCCTGATTGTAATCCGTCTTATCTAAGATTACCAAACCTCCTCCTTTGTCCGCTGGTTTAATGACCAGATCATGATTTTTCTCGAGGGACTTTATGGTTGATAGTTGATCTTTGGTAAGGTTGTGTTTGATCGGTTTTAGTTTATTTTGGCTGATGTTTCTGATGTCATTACACACCATGGTATCAAAAGTTTCTATTGCGTTTCCTTTACTCATCACTGGGTAGAATGATGATTTTGGTCTCAAATCAGTATGTTTATATACATTACTGATTGTGTTGCAGTTTTCTAGATTGGAAGTGTCTATTCTTGTTGACTGGTGTTCTAATGGAGATTTGATGAAATGCCTCTTGAGTGTTAGTTTTCTTATATACTCTTTGGCATTCACAAAAGTTTCAAACTTATTCAAGCTCTTGGCTGGGGCAAAAGAAAGCCCATAATTAAGGACAGAGGATTCTTTATCCGTGAGTGATACTGAGCTTAGATTATATATACCTTTCGGTATACTGTTCTGTTTTGGGGAGCAGCAGAGATGAGTGGAGTCCTTCTGGACTGTAACTACACTAGCCTAGCTATGTTTTTCCTATTAATGTCAGGAGCAAAAACACAACACGTCCTCTCATTAAGAAAGCAAGGTCGTTATGAGTCTAAAATGGCGGATTCCGAGTAGCTGGGAGGGTCTGTGAGGGAGTGTCTGATGTTGATTGGCTCTAATGTGTCAGGCGGCTGTGACATAAAGGGTCAAAGTTTCCTCAATGATGACACATAGGGGCGGATCGAACATCGCCATGTGTTCGCCCACAAACGCGAACGCGAAAAAGCTATGTTCGCTGTGAACCGTTCGCGGGCGAACAGTTCGGGACATCACTATTGATAACTCCATTATCACCCAACCCTTCATGCCCAATGTCTTGGGGTCACACTTGACTCAGATCTTTCTTTCACTCCTCACAATAAGTCTTTTGGCAATTCCTGTCACTTCCACCTTAAAAAAATCTCTAAAATTCAACATTTCCTTACTCAAGACAAAACTAAGATTTGAATTCACTCACTCATCCTTTCCCACCTTTATTATAGCAACTCATCCTCT
Organism: Bombina bombina; assembly: GCF_027579735.1. Lineage (NCBI taxonomy): Eukaryota > Metazoa > Chordata > Amphibia > Anura > Bombinatoridae > Bombina > Bombina bombina. The sequence goes on along the minus strand of NC_069500.1, from coordinate 1,262,565,845 downwards.
TTGGCCTCCCTAGCTGCAGTCTAGCTACTTTACAATCCACAATGAATGCCTCTGCCAGGTTCTTCTTCCTTACACTTCACTCTAATCTGCTGTACCTCTATGGCAATTGCTTCACTGGCTTCCTCTAGCCTCAGAATTAAACTCAAAATTCTGACTCTGACATACAAGGCCCTCAATTGCACGGATCCCCCTAAATATCTCAGACCTTGGGGCCTATCTATCAAGCTCTGAACGGAGCTTGACGGCCTGTGTTTCTGGTGAGTCTTCAGACTCGCCAGAAACAGCAGTTATGAAGCAGCGGTCTAAAGACTGCTGCTCCATAACCCTGTCTCTGAGCAGGCGGACAGGAATCGCCGGAATTCAACCCGATCGAGTACGATCGGGTTGATTGACACCTCCCTGCTGGCGGCAGATTGGCCGCGAGTCTGCAGGGGGCAGTGTTGCACCAGCAGCTCTTGTGAGCTGCTGGTGCAATGCTGAATATGGAGAGCGTATTGCTCTCCACATTCAGCGATTTCTTGCGGACCTGATCCACGCTGATCAGGTCCACAAGACATTTGTTAAATTGGCCTCCTTGTCTCCAAATATTCTCTCTCCTGTCAAGCTTCACTCATGACCTCCTCCTATCCTCCGCTCCTATCTTGGCGAGCTCCCTGCAATGCTCCACAAGACTCTCCCATAGTTTTAAAAGTTTCAAGCACTTCCTAAAGACTCTAATGTTCAGGGTTGCATGCGACTGACACTAACCTTTTCTGTCCCCAGTTCCTTTCCTCTTTTGTTATCTTGAACCCCATAAGCATGTAAGCCTATGAGCCCAGCTATATGCAGATCAGCTTCATAAAAGCGGACTGCAACAGTGCAACCCTTGGCAGGGCCCTCTACCCACTTGATCCCTATAAATATTGCATTGCATATCATGCTTATGTTTTAGTGCTGCAAAATCTGTTGGTGCTCTACAAATAACTGAGAATAATAAGTAATTAGGCCCAGATTACATGGGAAGTGCAAACATAAGAAGGCTATTATGTGCTAGCACTGCTTAATTTACATCAATAACACTTGTGCCACAAGTTCACAGATAAATATTAGCACTTGAGAGAAATCCTAGGGTGCACTCACATCTGGATGTTGGATTGCAAGGGTACACTAAAGAAAACTAATTTAGGCTATGGTTTAAGTGCTAAGCCAAAAATACTGAGGTAAGAGCCCCTCAGAAAAAAAGACTGCACTGATAGCACTCAAAGCTTGGACTTATGGCAGAGAAACTGGGAATAATAAAATATAACTTATTATGTTTACATTAAAATCTCGGGACCCAGTGTGTGAAAATACAATTAAAAACACCTAAAGACTCATGTGGCTAGATTACTGCTAATTATTAAATGTTGTCTTTGAGATATTATATATCCAAACAGCAATCAGCACTGGGAGGTAGTGTCTAGTATAGAGATCATATATATACTATAGGAAGTAAATGAAGCTACAATAATGATGCTAGGATCATACTGAGGAGGCTGTGATTAATAAAGGGTTAAACCTTAAATATATTCACTAATAGGCAATAGAATATTTATATATTAGTCGATCAGTTATCCATATCATGGTAAAAATAATACATTTGCTATGATAAAATATGAGGATCATGCTGTATCAGCATCTTATTGTTATAGCCTTAAAAAAACTATTATTAGTATACAGTATGTGTCGAATTATGTATGTTTGACCGTATATATATATATATATATATATATATATATATATATATATACACAGGTGGCCCTCGTTTTACAACGGTTCAATTTACACCGTAGGTGGAGCTGTCCGCTTGTGTTGCAGCAAAGCCAAGCAAGCTAAAATTAATCAGTTTAACCAGACCTGAGCTATCAAGCAGATTTCAAAGCTACAAAGCTGTCTATAAATCAGTCCAGATTGGAATGCATAGAAAGAACTGTTTGCAGAAAAATGCAAGTGAAGACTGTGTTGTGTGATTATTTTATTAGGTTTATAATGCTTTTTAGCAAATGTTTTTGTTCATTTAACTTAGTTTAATTATATATTCTGTGTTGTGTAATTATTTTATTAGGTTTATAATGCTGTTTAGCATTTAAAGTCTTCATTTCAAAGCTTTAAAAATAAATATATTAGGTGTTACTTATGACAATTTTGAGAGGGGCCTGGAACCTATCTCCCTCACTTCCCATTGACTTACATTATAAACTGTGTTTCAATTTACAATGGTTTCGATTTACAACCATTCCTTCTGGAACCTAACCCCGGCGTAAACTGAGGGTTACCTGTATATATATATATATATATATATATATATATATATATATATATATATATATATATATATATAGTCTGGCTAGTAATAGATCTCAAGTAGAATATCAACTTGTGGCTTGAATAGCCAAATAAGTTGTAGTTTAATATATGGTCTTAATACAGTTAAAGGGACAGTCAAGTCCAAATAAAACTTTCATGTTTCAAATAGGGCATGTAATTTTAAACAACTTTCCAATTTACTTTTATCACCAATTTTGCTTTGTTCTTTTAGTATTATTAGTTGAAAGTTAGACCTAGGAAGGCTCATATGATAATTTCTAAGCCCTTGAAGGCCGCCTCTAATCACATGCTTTTGTATTTGCTTTTCACAGCAGGGGGGAGCTAGTTCAGGTAAACCCTATAGATAACATTGTGAGCACGCCCGTGGATTGTGGCAGACACTGCACTAATTGGCTAATATGAAAGTCAATAGATAATAAATAAAATGTCATGTGATCAGGGGGCTGTCGGAAGATGCTTAGATACAAGTTAATCACAGAGCTAAAAAGTATATTTATATAACCGTGTTGGCTGTGCAAAACTGGGGAATGGGTAATAAAGGGATTATCTATCTTTTAAAACAACAAAAATTCTGGTGTTGACTGTCCCTTTAACCATTCTATTTATGGTTAATACAATGTAATGCTTCAACACATGGTTTTTGTTACACAATATTGTTATGTAGCTTGCTTCTCTACGTTGTGGGTTTAATCAGATCTACAAATCCTTAATACTAATGGGATAACACAAATGGCTGTGGAGGTTCGATGACTCTAGGTCACTAACACAAGTTTATTAATCCAATTGCAGCTCTGAGTTACTGCTGGATATATGTGTCAAAGTGTAACTGTTTCTTAAATAACAATTTGGTTTAACATTAACCAATAAGTGGTTGTTGTCAAATATTGTGAAAATAAATGTTAATCTGGCTCCTATTAACCGTGATACAGTAATGATTTCTTGCAATATGTAATTGTGCCAGTATATGATAGGTCTCGATTGGCTAATGCATTCCTTTTGGTAATTACGGTAAATGGTGAATACTTGGATAGCCAAGTGAAGTCATAAAGCAAATATTGTTTATATTAGATAAATGCTGGATATTCTATTTAGCCGCCTTAAACTTATACTTGTTTACCAGAAAAATTGTTAAGTTGCAATGACTATTTAAGCTAATGCTCTATAAGTGTTAGTTGTCGCTGAGACAATTTTCACAGCCACTTAATCTGATAGAACTAAAAGTTTACACATTCCTTATAGGTTACTAACTTTTCACAGGATACTGAAAGAGCAAACATATATGGTCTGTGTTAGGAACTGTATAGAGTTGTCGGGTTAATCCATCTAAAAACAGTACTATGGAATGATCGCTAGCCTCCTCCTTAATCTAAACGCTGCTGGCACAAATTGAAAATAAGCTCTTTACGGGCGAAATGCGTCAGGGGGTTAGGAGCATACGGGAGCACCATTTTTTAGTGCACTTTAGACTTGTTGACCGCACTGGCGGTATTTACTATATGACGGCTCTCCTCACATAGCCGTTATCCTTGATCATATATATTCAAATTTATATCTGAGTCTATGTGAATGCTACCTAGTATTAAAATTATAACTATATTCACATAGACACATACCTGGTATCACATTAAGTTGCAAGGATCGTAGAAATTTCAGTAACGTTTGAGCTCTCCTATAATATAAGGTAGTTCACATGCTGCTGTGCAATTTGTGTCAGCAGTGTTTAGATTAAGGAGGAGGCTAGCAATCACTCCATAGTACTGTTTTTAGAGGGATTAACCCGACAACTCTATACAGTTCCTAACACACTCTATACAGTTCCTAACATGTTTACTCTTTCAGTATCCTGTGAAAAGTTAGTAACCTATAAGGAATGTGTAAACTTTTAGTTCTATCAGATTAAGTGGCTGTGAAAGTTGTCTCAGCGACAACTAACACTTATAGAGCATTAGCTTAAATAGCCATTGCAACGTAACGATTTTTCTGGTAAACAAGTATAAGGTAAAGGCGGCTAAATAGAATATCCAGCATTTATCTAATATAAACAGTATTTGTTTTATGACTTCACTTGGCTATCCAAGTATCCGCCATTTACCAATAGGAATGCATTAGCCAATCGAGACCTATCATATACTGGCACAATTACATATTGCAAGAAATCATTACTGTATCACGGTTAATAGGAGCCAGATTAACATTTATTTTTACAATATATGACAACAACCACTTATTGGTTAATGTTAAACCAAATTGTTATTTAAGAAACACAGTTACACTTTGACACATATATCCAGCAGTAACTCAGTGCCGCAATTGGATTAATAAACTTGTGTTAGTGACCTAGAGTCATCGAACCTCCACAGCCATTTGTGTTATCCCATTAGTATTAAGGATTTTTAGATCTGATTAAACCCACAGCATAGAGCAGCAAGCTACATAACAATATTTTGTAACAAAAACCATGTGTTGAAGCATTACATTATAACCATAAATAGAATGGTTAACTGTATTAAGACCATATATTAAACTACGACTATCTTATTCGGCTATTCAAGCCACAAGTTGATATTCTACTCGAGATCTATTACTAGCCAGACTATATATATACATACGGTCAAACATACAGAATTCAACACCTATACTAATAATATTTTATTTAAGGATATAACAATAAGATGCTGATACAGCATGATCCTCATATTTTATCATAGCAAATGTATTATTTTTACCATGATATGGAAAACTGATCGACTAATATATAAATATTCTATTGCCTATTAGTGAATATATTTAAGGTTTAACCCTTTATTAATCACAGCCTCCTCTGTATGATCCTAGCATCATTATTGTAGCTTCATTTACCTCCTATAGTATATATATGATCTCTATACTAGACACTACCTCCCAGTGCTGATTCCTGTTTGGATATATAATATCTCAAAGGCAACATTTAATAATTAGCAGGAATCTAGCCACACAAATCTTTAGGTGTTTTTAATTGTGTTTTCACACACTGGGTCCCGAGATTTTAATGTAAACATAATAAGTTATATTTTATTATTCCCAGTTTCTCTGCCATAAGTCCAAGCTTTGAGTGCTATCAGTGCAGCCTTTTTTCTGAGGGGCTCTTACCTCAGTATTTTTTGCTCTTGATATGTTGCACAGCACCTCTCCCCTCTTCTTATCTAACACTAGAGGCCCTAAACCTGTTTATAGCCTCAGAAATAGTTAACACTCAGGGGAGTTAGCTGTATTGGTGCCATTGTACACCTAGTATCTATACAAAAATTCACTAAGCCTAAGGCACACTAACCAAAAGGCAGAAGTTAAAAATAAAAAATAGTAAAACAAAATTTGAAAGGGTTCATAGAAGTTGTAAAAGTAAAAGGGAGAATGGAGTATTTAATCTATGAGCAGAGGTTAGTGTCACAGGAATTATTTATTCCTGAAAAGATTTGTATGGGGGATAATAAAATTAATTTCAATAAAATTATTCATGACCCATATAGAACTTTGGCAGGGACATTGTTCATTCCAATAAAATTGTTTGTGACAAGACATATGTCAGGCCCCTGGAGTCTTAGGTTAATCTCAAGATCAGAAGAATGGTTATATTAGGTAACTTGGAAAATACCTTAATTTAAAACTGGAACCACATTTGCAGGAGATGTGTTGGAGACAGAAGGCAGGAACATGCCAAGGTAATAGTAAAGGAGAACAGACAACATTATCAGCCAAGGGATTTTCAGAAGAGTAGTCAATAAACACACCAGTGTCCAGTAACAGGCTATCAGATAACATCCTGGTGTCACAGCAAAAGAGTACTCAAAATTTATTTTCCAGAAGTCAGCAACAGGTTTTTAAGTTCAGAATTCAAATAAGGCAAAATGGCTAGATTTACTAAGGGCCGGCAAACAAAGGTGGACATCTCCGCTCCGCTCTGCTCCTATCCATCCAGCACCTAAAGTGCCACTTTAGGGTTGGACATAATGATACACACAGTTCACCTTGGGCGGTCAACTGCACTAAGCTTCTTCCTCTTGGTGCAGCCCTGGGCTCCCGCTCTTACAGCCCTCTCCTAAGCTTCACCATGCTTCTGATCTTCAGCTTAGCGTATCCCTAGCCACACGGAGGTAAGACTCCAGGAACCTGGCAAAGACACACTTACAGGCTAAAGTAAAGTTGATGTAATCTTCAGCAACAAACTCTTTACCTGATGAGATAGTGATTGTGAACTCAATAGACAACTTTAAAATTGGCTTACATATATTTTCACTAAAAAGCAGAATCCAAAGTTGTGATAGATTTCCTTTAAGGGTTAAAGGCCTATTTGGTCACTGCCCAGTCTAAGACTTACCAACGTATACTAATAAATAAATGAGACCAACACTTTTCTTGTGGGTATAAAAAACCAGGCCGTCATGGCCAACTTTATTAAATACAATTCAGCAACTGGAGCTGACAAGCCCAACTTATGGCGGCATATTTACATATGTCAAGTAAAACCCATAATAACAAGAGGACAACAGCTTTTCGACCTACTGCAGAGGGTCCTCTGGTTTCGGTAAGAAAATTACATTCAGGGATTTTCAGAGAACTTCTGGCCTACCTACACGGCGGGAAGGGCACACAGGGGGACCTGTCGGGGACCGCCCTTCCCGTCAGCCTGGCCATGACTCTCCCCGTTCTCCATTCCTTTTTTCGCACCTAGCCGCTGCCTCTCACCACCAGAGATCTACATCTCACCGCCAACTTCTAACTTACAGGAAGAAACAGAAAATAAACATAATACCCTAGCCCATAATTCATGGCAGGCTGCCCAGTACTGTTATAAAATCTTGCAAATATATATCTAAACCTTCATTAGATAGATGGACCCTATCAGGTCTATATAAAAATTCTTTATCAGCTCTGATGGATTCATGTTTAACCACGAATCCACCCTCTCCTACTTCTCTATTAATGCTTTTGTGTACTCTATACGCCACACTAGCGGACATCATATGTCGCCAATTGCGTCAAGATATTATATTCGACCAACCAACACAAACCCCTTGGAAAGCGGAATGAAACCATTTAATGTCAGATTTCATAATGTTAACTAGTTCTAAAACTGGTAAAGCTCCCATAGCATTGCCTCCTAAATGCAGAATAATGATGTGTGGTTTCCCCCACCTGTTTCTGGCATCTGAAAGGACCCCTGGTAATTGCGGCCAAACCATTCCCCTGCTTCCCAACCACCTTATAGACTTATGTACTGGATTAAAACCTAAGTTTTGACCCCCAGGTAGTGATATAGCTAGAATGGAGGCCCAATGAACAAAGGAATGTCCCACGATCCAAATCCTGGTAGGACCACGAACCATACCTGCAATGAAAAATACTTTAACGACTGGGAACAACAGTTATTAAACATTATAACACTTCAGGGTGCACGTAAACTTTGTATTTGTTGGAACACCAGCGACCCAGGCATCTGATAACGTCTCCTGATGATTCTTGCATCGCTGCAGATGTTGCAGCTCCAATTCTAAAGGAATGTGGGGCTATTTTGGTAATATCAAAGCCCGTCTGGGTCGCCGCGCGTGACAACAACTTACAAAACTGAAATTTAGATAATGCCATGCCATTCTGGTGCATTAATAATGTGCCCGGCTTATCCGGGCGTATGCTGAGGAACAAAGTCAACTTTTTAACTGGGCAACCTAGATTTCCTGGATTCTGCACTAATGTTAGCCATACTCCCTTGGCATCCTGGTCTGTTTTTGACCTCGGTATGAATAACAGAACTGCACTGTTAACTTAATATGTTCCTTCAGAATACCCTGTCTCAAATTAGTTTTAGAGTTAGACACCAGCTCGCCTATTCTCAACGCTGCGGCAAAGGCTAATGTAAATGCTAATGTAAAAAGTGAGGTTTCGTATTGTGAAGTACAAATATTGGGTAACACAGAGACTAGCTGCTCAAGCCGGTCTCCAGTTATAGGCTCCCTAATATCTTTTGTGGGTACCTGGTCCCTGCCCCAGACCTTTAGTATTTGCCTAATGAGAAAGGATGATGTGGGGTCAGGCAAGGCCAGAATTTTAAAGAAAAATGACAGTGCTGATAAACGAATTTGTACCGTACTCTTGGTGCAGTTAGCTTTCCGTAAACTCACCAACCATGCTCCTACCATATCTTTTGACCCATGAGTTGCCTCAGCTCCTTGGGCCTGGCAAAATTGCTCCTAATCTTGCCAATACTTACAATATGACTGCCAAGTAGTTGGTGCCAATGAAGAGCGAACTAGGGGCAGGAGGGCGATCCAGACTGGAGAAGCTGCCAAAGAAAATCAGGACATAACAAGCCTTGCGCTGCCGCATTGGGCGCCAATTTCCTAAATGTCTCCCTATCACCTTGTGACAAAGCATCCGCTAATGTATTATTCACACCTGGGATTTGCCTAGCTTGGAAGAGAATGTTGAGTTGCAGACAGCGCAATACTATGTGTTTCAGCAAAGTTACCACCCAAGATTATGAGGCAGATAAGCCCTTAATTGCGTGAATGACACTCAGATTGTCTGTTCAAAAGACAACAAATTTAATTGTAAATCTTGTTCCCCATAACTCAACAGCTAGGATTATCGGAAAGAGTTCTAATAGTCATGTTCCTGATTAATGGCCTATCCTTCCATGTGTGCGGCCAGGGCCCCGCGCTCCACTCCCCCTGGAAGTATGCTCCATAACCACAAGACCCCGCAGCATCCGTAACTAAATGCAAGATTTGATTTGGATCCGAGCGCCAATAGCATATACCATTAAAGTCTTGAAGAAAAATGTGCCATACCTTTAGGTCAGCGATTAAACATTTAGAAATGGTAATTTTGTCATTAGGCCTACTTTTTCCACTGAGCTTGGCTTCTAACCATCTATTAAAGACCCTCCCCATGGGTATCACCCGACATGCAAAGTTTAATAGCCCGAGAATAGATTGCAAACCTCTCAATGATATGAAAGAGGAGTGTATGGCCTGCTTCACTGCTAATGACATTGCTTGAACTTTATCCAAAGGAAGCCTACACTGCATGTTCACCGTATCTATCTCAATCCCCAGAAAGGTTAGACAAGTACATGGCCCTTCAGTCTTCTCATCCGCTAAAGGAACGCCTAAGGATGACATTATCGTAGACATGCTAGACATTACTCGCTTACATTTATCCGACTGTTTTTCACCTATTACTAAGAAGTCATCAAGGTAATGTGCTATGTTATCGTAACCTACACTATGGGCGACCGCCCAATGCAGGAATGTGCTAAAACATTCAAAATAAGTGCAAGATATTGCACAACCCATGGGCGGACAATGATCTACATAGAAACCATCTTTAAATTTGAAACCCATCAGGTAAAATGAGTCTGGGTGTAATGGAAGAAATCTAAATGCTGACTCTATGTCTAATTTCCCCAACAATGCCCCTTTACCAGCCTCACAAATTAGCTGCAAAGCCCCGTCAAAAGACTGGTACTTGACGGACCTCAATTGAGGATCAATGGCATCATTTACTGATTTGTCTTTGGGGTAAGATAAATGGTGAATCATGCAATATTTACCTGGCTCCTTTTTGGGGACCACCCCTATGGGTGAAATGATTAAATTTGAAATGGGAGTTGATTTAAAAGGACCCACTACTCTCCCCAAATCTAACTCCTTGCTAATTTTGGACTGCACTACATCAGGATACAAATAAGCTGATTTTAGATTGCGATAGCATGCTGACCCCATTGAAGGTGATTTTGTGTATGGATCTCTATTTTATATTGATATTCGCAAGGTTTCATGTATAGATTAGGGATCATAGTAGTATGTTATTGGGCAAGAGTTGGATGGTTAGAAATTGGATCTTGCAATAAGAAACACTAGGGAAGACAGAGATAGGTGGGATTGCAATCAGCTTAAAATCTTGTATATTATTGTAGCATGATAGAAGCATTAGGGAATTTTACGATTGTGTCTTGGAATGTAGGGGGTATTACTAATCCAATAAAACGTAAGATGATAATTAAAAAACTAGGTGCGTTGGAACCAAGTGTAGCATTTATACAGGAAACTTATTTAAAGGATATAGAAATTCCTAAACAGAGGTGTAGTTGGATAGGTGAGGTTCATGCTACTCCATGTAGTGGCAGGAAATTAGGGGTCGCAATACTGTTTAATAAAAACCTATCATATCAAATTACACAAATGGAAATAGATCAGGGGGCTAGGTATATCCTTTTACAAGTACGAATAGAGGGGATAAGATTTGTCTTTTGCAATATTTATGCGCCGAATAATTTTTCTAAGGATTTTTGGGAAAAGTTAAAGAGTAAGCTACTACCTTTCATATCAGATAATCTCGTGATAGGTGGTGATTTTAATCTCTCGTTTTGTCCTGAATTAGATAGATTTTAAAAAAAAAACATAGCAGTATATAACAGTCAAGCTAAATACATGGAAAATTTTTGCCGTCAGTTGAAATTTACTGATGTATGGAGACTCCAAAATCCAGATCTGCGTGTATTCACTTGCGAATCTAAAAAGTACAGGACATTTTCAAGAATAGATTATTTATTAGTTACGGAAGCCCTCTCTTTACAGAAGATCAAGGCCACAATAGGCGATATAGCGATATCCGACCATGCGATTGTTTCACTATCATTTCAATCTTTTGAGAATCAGGCGAAAAGGAATCTAACTATCATATTCCCATGATATATGCATAAGAATATTAGATTTAATCTGTGGTTAAAACAGAAATGGAAAGATTATTGTACTTTCAATATAGCATATTTCCAGAAAATTGAAACGTTTTGGGAAGCCTCTAAGGCGTATCTAAGGGGAGAAATTAAGGCTTATATGTGTAAAAGAAATCGCAAAGACAAAAGGAGAGAAATCCAACTCGCTAAACAGGTCAAGAATAGTTATCAGAGATATGTTAGAGAGCCAAATTCTGTGTTTTGGAAAAAGTATTCTAGTGCTAGACAGGAACAGGATGTTTTTTTTAGACAAAAATCTTTAGAAGAGGAGAAAAAATTAAATCTTCGATTCAAGGGACATTTTGGTTATTCAGCTAAATTTCTAGCTAAATTAGTCAAGGGTAGAAAGAAAAAAAACTATATTTTAGCAATTAGGGATCAGGACAACAGATATACGGAAATATCTGATATCAACAAAACGTTGTTTGTGTATTATCAAAAACTATATACGCAGAGTACCAATCATATGCAGAACCAAGATAAATTTTGGTCTCAAATAAAAATCCCTAGAGTCTCACAAGATCTATTGGAAAGGCTTAATGCCCCCATTTCAGAAAACGAGATAGCAGAAGCAATAGATAAGGCCAAACTGAATAAAGCTGCAGGGCCGGATTGCCTGCCTGCAGAGTATTATAAAATACTCGCAGAAGAAATTAAACCTACCCTAGAAAAATTGTTTAATAATTATTACAGAAATGGGAAGATACCTTCAGAATATTTTGCGGCCGCTAACATTTCTCTGATTCTTAAAAAAGGGAAAGATGCCGAGGATCCAGGGTCTTACAGACCAATTTCCGTACTTAATGCGGACTATAAGATCTTATCCTCTATCTTAGCAGCTAGATTAATGCTATGTCTTAATGAAGTGATACATGCAGATCAATCAGGGTTCATGGCTTCTAGAAATGTCTCTAAAAATATACGGAAAGTGACAACCTTAATAGACTATATATGGAATATTCGGCAAAACTCAGATAGACATTTCATATACGATTGCGCACTTTTAACCCTTGACGCGGTAAAAGCGTTTGATTCTATAGAATGGGAATATCTATTCCAGACTCTCGGAAAATTTGGGTTTAAAAATGAGTTTGTTCGGTTTATCCGTAATATCTATCAGTGTCCAATATCCTATCTCCTAATCAATAATAATCTTACCGCAGGTATAAAACTGAAAAAAGGTACTAGACAAGGGTGTCCCTTGTCTCCTCTCCTGTTTAACCTTGCACTAGAACCTCTTGCCAAAAGGCTACGGAATATATTAGAAGGTATCTCTATTGGGCAGACTGTTCTTAAAACTTTACTATATGCGGATGATTTACTAATCTTCCTCCATAACACACCTAGGGCTATCCCGACGGTGATAGATTGCTTAAATCTCTTTAGTTCATTCTCCGGGTACAAAGTGAATTATAGTAAAAGTGAAATAATGTGGTTATATAAAACAAGTAATGCTCTAGATAATCTGGAATTCAAGGAGGTGGATGCTCTTAAATATCTGGGACATTTACGCTGATTTACGCTGATTTGAAACTTTGGGCTGCTCTCCCTCTATCATTGACTGCGAGAGTGAACCTTATTAAGACTATAATTTTTCCCCGGTTTCTTTTTCTTCTACAAAATCTGCCTGTGATACTATATAAAGCAGATATACGGAAACTAAATTCGAGTTTCTCACAATTTATATGATATAATAAGAAAAAAGCACGAATCGCATTGGAAAAATTGATGCAACCTTGTAGAGAAGCCGGGCTAGCTTTACCTAATATAGCGTTCTATAATCTTGCAGCCTTGGGCAAAATTGCACTTGATTGGCTCATAGAAACAAGGTGGTTTGCAACATTAGAATTGGAAAATACTTTAGTCTTCCCTTTTTCTCTCAAAGCCTTATTACATACCCATCCAAAAGAAACACCTCATAAGGTCAAAAGCCTAATATCAATAAATAACGTAGTTCTAGCCTGGCAAAAAATATGCTCCCTTATAGGTCTCGATTACACCTTTTCGGACTACTTACCTTTAATAGGCAACCCCGAATTTCCTCCAGGAAACAACTAGCAGGTATTTAGAGATTGGTTCAATAAAGATCTCAAGTTAGTTTCGCAATTTTTTACGGAAGATCGACAAATAATCCCTTTTGATATTTTGAAAGCTCGTTTCGACCTATCTAGTAATAATTTTTATCCCTATTTGCAAGTACACAATTTTATATCTTCTAGGAGATGGAATCGTGGTGAGACAATCGCATGGTTGGAGTTTAAAGCAATTATGATCGTTGCTCTTATTAAGCCCCCCTCTATCTCATTACTATATAGTATCATGCTTGCCAAACAAAGTGATTCTCTAATGGAGAAATTATGTGTAAAATGGATATCCAAGATTCCAAACATAAATCATGATACCTTGAAAGAGAGTTGTGAAACATTAATCAAATGCTGTATTCCAACTAGCTGGAGAGAAGGCCATGTGAAATTACTTAATAATTTTTACTGTACACCTTGGAAAATGGCTAAAATGTTTGCGGGCAAAGATTTCTTTTGCCCGCGATGTGTCCTTATGAATGCGGATATTTTACATATGTTCTGGCACTAGAGTTCAACAATTTTGGAAGAAAGTGATTTTTTGGATTAATAGAACATATTCAACAAACATACAATTCAAAGTTGAGGATATATTTTTGCTAATTCGATCTAATCAAAAGATAGTCCCATCAAGTAAAATTATAAATACAATCATTATACTTGTAAGACAACTTATACTAAGTAACTGGAAAGCCAAAAAGATGCCAGGGTTCTCATTTTTTATCAAAGAAATCCAGCTGCAAATTATCTTTGAATCTTTCCATCTTCGGGATGCAAGCGAAAAAGAATGTAAAAGATTTTTACTGGGATGGTTACCTATAATTAAAATGTATCCAGAGGATGTGCAAAAGACAATTCTATCTCCTTTCTTAAGTACTGATTGTTTTTCTGATCTGGTATTATTGGGTGATTTTCCGGCAGATTGGATTGTGAGTTATAGGTAGAATAAGTGAAAGTGTTGGAGAAGCCAGGGAAGGAATTAGATTCGGTAGACAGTTGACACGACAGGAGATCTTCAGTGGAAGGAAGAGGGGCAGACTAAAATCATATTTTGAGAGGGATATTGTTTTTTTTTTTTTTTTTTTGGGTGGATGTTGTATGATTGTGCTGTTTGTTTCCAAGTCTATGATAAAATGAGCCACCAGAGATAAAAGAATTGATTGTTTTTTTATGATGCATACACGCAGAAGAAACAAAAGAGTCTTATTTTTTTATTATGTTATTTTGATATTTCCATATACTGTGAATGATGTAATTTAATCATATTTTTCTTTTTATGCTTATCTGCACCCTGCGTGGTGCAGTTTCATATTCAAATGTATTGGATTTTGTTTATTTCTTTTCTGGCTGACACAAATAAAAAAGAATGTTAAAAAAAAAAAGCATGCTGACCCCAATACACCTTCCTCAACTGGTATTCTAAATCCCTCTGAAAACCCTGTCCTTAAGAATTGTGCAGCGAGCTGATCGAGGGGGCCCATATTGGCGTTGGTGCCCTTTGTTTGAGAGTTTTGGGCTGATCTGTCAACTCCTGCCTCCCTTTTTTTATTGCAGTCAACTCCTGAGTGTAATCCACCACAGTGTTTGCAGACATGCCTGAATAAGCATGCTGCGCCCTTTTCACATCGCCACTCCTGATACAGCCAACACTCCCTACCTTTTCTTCTATTTCTAGGCGTCTGAAAGGAATTGGACCTATTCAAAGGCGAAGGTGAAGAAGGGCGCTCCGGGCCCATTCTAGCCCACAATGGCATGTCTGTTGTATTGAAAGTTAATGCTGGGTTTCCAGCCATTTTCATTCGGTATTCCGAATCGTAATCACACCAAGCTCCCTCTTTATATTTTTTAAATATCCAGTGAATCGTGATCTATGTATTTAATGATTGCCTCTGCCTGTGTGGGATATTTTGCTAGATAGCACGTCGAGAATACCCTAAAACATTGAAGCCATTCTTCAAATGACTCAGGTCGTTTAACCCTCTTTGATCCTGAACCCTCTGCTCTCCTTTGTTTTTCCCTGTAAGCCTCAATTGATAAATCAAAAACATTCACATATTTTCCTTGCTGGATTTTATGGATGGTTTTTGGTTTTAAGTGTTCATGCAGTGAATGTATAGGGCATGGATAAGAATCCCCATGTAAAGCCAATTTCCTATTAGAAGCTACTGGGGGAGAGTTCTCTATAACATTCTGAATGGTATCAAGTTGTGTTGTATTAGTAGTGGGATTAACAGTACTGGTGTTGTGTTTATTTGCCTTCTTTAATGAATTTAAGTCATGCAAAACTCTCTTAACCATCTTAAAGATCTTTTTCTGACCTTGTCCCATATTACCAACCAATGTGTCACTGTCAGTGTTTGACTCGGTAGAAGTAGTGTCAGAAGCATTATCTCTTAAGTGACAAAAGGCAGACTTACCTGATTGCTGTGGTGCAGCAGACGTACCCTGTGCCTCTGTCCTACCACTGGTTGCAGCATTATCTCCACCACTACTAACAGTTGCAGGAGCCTGAATAATGGGCTGTTGCTTGTTCTGTGCAGCTGTCCCTGCCATTTCTTTTAAGTGTTCACCCACTTTGACGGCTTCCTGTAATAGAGATAAAATGTCGCGAGCACCAGAGGTAGGATCTGAGGAAGGCCTAAGTACAGCACCCAAATTAGCACTAGATACCTCATTAGCTGAAACAACATTTGAATTTAATAAAGGAGATGGCATGACACCTTGCCCAGCACAATCATTCTGGATACCACACACACTGCATCCAGACACTAAATTCACATCATGTATTAAACCTGCCCTGTCATTAGATGCCACAGTTTGCCTAACAGTTTCCCTTAATGGTGTTGTGACCGCAACATCTCTCAATGCATTTGAGGGGCCCTTTTAATTATCTGCTAATGTACTAGCCACAGCATTGTTATTTACGCTCATCATCGCATTAACACTTTCAGCATTATAATTATGAACATTTGCACTCATCGTCGCATGCTCGGACCCCCTTTTGCCCCTAGAGATTGCCCTCAATGATTGCCCCGCCCTAACACCTCTATTCGCCCCTCTGCATATTATGTTCCCCCTTTGCGGCGTGCTATCTGGCCTGCGTCTAAACTGCCTACCGGGTAGCCTGCCTCGAGGCGTTCCTTCAGCTCCTACCCCTCCCGGGTACTCACCTCTGAGCAGAGCGGAGTGAAGAGCCTTTGGACTATCCAGTTGCGCAGTAGAAATGACACTGCGCATGACCGGAAGTCCCGGCGGAAGAGACGTGGCCAGCGGAGGAGCAATTTCTTGCTGCGCACCATCCTGAGGCCTAAGCGCAGGCTGTGTTGCGGGCCTAGTTACCAGGGCTGGCTGAAGAGGCGGCTATAACGATGGAGGAGGCCCTTGATGTTCGGAAGGTTTGAGGGGGTTGCTAATATTTGTTGTACCAGGTCTGGTGGAGGTATTGGCTCGCTTATAGTTTGGGTCCCAAAGTGCACCTGAGCTACAATTGAATGTGTCCTGGTTGAAGGGGGGTTAACAGACAGCGTCATTTGAGGGGGATTTATTACAGTAGCAGCCATTTGTAAAGGTGATGCTGAGACTGTGGGAGCTATTGCAGGCTGCTTCATAGTCGCAGCAATTTGAGAAAATAAAGAGGACATTGCTAGAATGGTGTCCTGTGGAAACTGCTCAATAACTGCTGCCAATTGCCTTGATGGGGTTAACACTGAAGTGTCCCTGGGAGTTTGAGGGGAACCTGCTTGCCCCTGAGTATCATTAACAACATATATTTGTGATTGTTCCCTATCCACCCTTGGCCCCTGTACAGACATTTGAGTTGGAGGAATAATATCCTCCTCCTCATTGATACTTATGTCTTCTTCCCTCCTTGTAGGTAAGAACTTTAAAGAATCCTTGAATCGTTTTGGTGGAGCAACTTTTCTTTTTGATCTCTGCACCTTGAAGTGTGAAAACATTGAGCTCAGGATCACACTGCACTCCACTGCATGGACTTTAAGGTAGGAAGCCTCCCACAAATCTGCAACACTGTTGTTACCTATGCACCACCTCTTTTCCAGTCCCATTCCCTAATGCCTAAACCCTTAGCACGTTACAGGCCCATTTAGGTCCCTACACTAACTAAATGGGTAGAAATTACTTTCAAATGACTTGGTAGTTTTTTATTATAAAAACAAGCATCAAAGAGGATCTGTAAATCATTATCCATCTTAATGCCATAAAATTAACATTGTATATTTATTGCCTTATTTTCATATTTAATAAAAAAGATGCTAATGTTTTCATCTAAATTAAAAAATAAGAGTAATTTGCCTAACAGAAACACCATGCTAACAAAGAATGTGTAAACAAAGCTAATAAATTGATTTTTTTTAAATATGTACAACAAAATGTAATAAATACTTCACCTAGTACATAATCTACAAATATCCACCTAAGCAATATTTATTATAGTACTCATGGAAATGTTGTACATTAAGGCATAGGCTATTTAAAGCTTTAGCTAAATAGCACACTAATGCAGTATTTTAGGTGTCTCTGCACCACACCCATAATTAATTTAACCTATTCCATCCATCAAATAAACATAAAACAAACTTTTAAAAGCACATTCATCCATCTACAAAAAATAAAACAAAAGACAGATGTAGCTACCTTCAGAGCACCAGCTTTCATCCCAGCTATATCAAACAAGCCACTTTCTATAGCCAAAATATCAGATACTATTGGATTGTGACTGTGATAAAAATCTAAAGACACTGTCAGAATCGTTAAAAGAGAAGGGCTGTAGGAAAGAACAATAAATAAAAAAATAAAATCTGCTCTAAAAGCACCAAGTTAACAACTACTGCAATGCAAAATGAAAGAAAACCTACCACGAACTCCTTTAGTAGTCACATACAACCCTGTTCTAGAGAACAAAAGTAAAATCTTGAAAGATCTACATCCACTGCTTGAAGGGGATACCACACGTAAAGAAATTTCCCCAAACACCCAATATTGGCATTTAAACAACCACTTATCCTGCAACATAAACTGATCCATAGTAAATTGAGCTCAGAAAAGGATAACATACATAATGGTACCAAACGTGGCAATAAAGCACTTTGCAAACTCTGCCAGCACATACAGTATGTAGCAGAAGCACAGCCAGTCACAAAAATAAAACTTACAACATTAAAGGACCAGTCAACACAGTAGATTTGAATAATCAACAAATGCAAGATAATGAGACAATGCAATAGCACTTAGTCTGAACTTCAAATGAGTAGTAGATTTTTTTTCTGACAATTTTAAAAGTTATGTCTTTTTCCACTCCCCCTGTACCATGTGACAGCCATCAGCCAATAACAAATGCATACATGTACCATGTGACAGCCATCAGCCATTCACAAATGCATACACACTTATTCTTGCACATGCTCAGTAGGAGCTGGTGACTCAAAAAAGTTTAAATATAAAAGACTGTGCACATTTAGTTAATGGAAGTAAATTGGAAAGTTGTTTAAAATGGCATGCTCTATCTGAATAATAGAAGTTTAATTTTGATTAAGTGTCCCTTTAAGGGACAGTACGTATGTATGTCAGCAAATAGGATTTGCAAAATGCAGTGCTCAGCATGTGATTTGGGAAGCTATACATTGGGAACTGGACAAAAACTGCACCACAGGAAGAATCGGCCTAGACATTCAATTATAAAAAAAAACACAAAGAAAACAAATACTGTACCCCAGTTGTATACCATTTCACACAGACTTTTCACTACATTGGAAACCTCACAATTAAAATCTGAAAAGGGAACTTTAAAAGCACCCAGTAATGTTTTTTTTTTTTTTTTTAAATGAAAATGGTGACATATTTCAACACAATAAACACAGGACTAAATGCAGATTCCAGTTTATGTCACATTGCCAAAACTTTCCCACTTACATGTTGTAGCGGGTCTCGGTACCCCAGACTGGGTATACCCGCTAAAGTCAGCTTCCTCCCATCAAACGCCAACCCATGAACCTCCACTGGATACCTGCCACTATTAGAATAATGGCCGCTGCAAGTTGTTATAGCTACCCCCAATAACATTAGCCAAGACTGAATGCTTGAGGGTCAAAATAGGAACTGCTTTATTGCACAGAAAACACAGCTTTTATACATTTCCAACAAATGGGGGTAGTTACTACATAATCAATAGAAACAAATATTTTACAATGAGACAAGCATCAGACAATGGTTAGTTAAACAAGATTCTAATCACATCCTGACTTACAAAAGGACAATGGATGACTCCCACGATAACAGAAAGACACTTCACATCTAGACAAGATAACACCAGGGGGTCTCAGCATTAGATTGTCTGTGCCGTGTGTAATCTCCTGCTCTGTGTCTCACACTTAGACTAGATATACAGACACATAACAGCAGGAGGTTGCAATAAGCTTAAACATTCTGAGTCTGGGGGGGGGGGGTTGGAGCAGGCAATACTGAATTGGGCTGTCACGTTATACTCCAACAAAACACAGGAATCCCAACTCTGTATCAGTTCCCTCCAGTCCTCAGAGTCTCTGGGAATTAATGGGAACTGGGTAACCCTGAATATAGGGCAAAATACTCCAAATGTACTTTGGGCACTCAACTCCCAAATCATAGAATCCCCTCAAGTTCTTGGGTCCATAGTCAGTAGGGAGAAGGCTGGCCTGCTGTCCTCTCCAAGTACAAAAGTAACAGAAGTTTATGTTACACATGTTGACATCAGTTACTGCCTGCACATTTTTATGTGAATATGCTATGTATATACAGTATATCTCAGCATGCAAGTCTCTGTTTTAAGTTTATCCAGCATTTACCCTGCAAGTATTTTTTTTTGTCATTCTAAGGGGCATATTTATCAAGCTCCGTAACCTGTCTGCCTACTCTGAGGCCGCGGACAGAAATCGCCAGAAATCAACCCAATCGAATACGATCGGGTTGATTGACACCCCCTGCTAGCAGCCGATTGGCCGCAAATCTGCAGGGGGAAGCATTGCACCAGCAGTTCACAAGAACTGCTGGTGCAATGATAAATGCTGAGAGTGTATGCTGTCGGCATTTATCTATGTGCAGCAGATATGATCAGCTATATCGGACCATGTCCGCTCGCACAATCATAAATAGGTCCCTCTATCTCTGATGCATTTTTCACCATCAAACTGATCTTCTGCTATTTATGGCACCCATCTTCTTCACTCTCTAAAAATCACTAGAATATATATACAGTATATATGTATGTATATGTGTGTATGTATATATATATATATATATATATATATATATATATACTGTATATGATTGGCGTGTCCAGCACATTAATAGAATGTGCTGGACACGCCAATCATATACAGTATATATATATATATATATATATATATATACATACACACATATACATACATATATACTGTATATATATTCTAGTTGGAAGATACAGCACTCTCACAATCCTTCAATAGTATATATACCAGGGTGCACCAATAGTATTATAGAAAAATAAAGAAAAATGCACTTTCTTGATTTATAAGTACAAAAAAACTTTACTAGATGATGTTTTGAGGTTTTCTCCCCTTCCTCAGACACAGAATCACTGAGCAATGACAAAATATAAAGACAATCAAAGCCCCTCCCCACAGTGCTCCACCAATCCTATGCTAGATAGCATAGACATGTGTACTCATTTATGTGATCATAAAAATCTTTATAATCTGTCATATTAAGAAAAAATATTGTTAAAAATAATGTTATAGCCATTCTAATGTGCATATAGGTAACAGATAAAATATGATACATCTTATGCATACACTACCTAATACAAATGTATATATGTTTGTGCTTTTGTTATTTTATATATATATATATATATATATATATATATATATATATATATATATATATATGTATATATGTTTGTGCTTTTGTTATTATATATATATGTATATATGTTTGTGCTTTTGTTATTATATATATATATGTATATATGTTTGTGCTTTTGTTATTATATATATATATATATACACATACATACATATACACATGTATTGTGCATATACATAAATGAACCTATATAACAGACCCAGAAGATTGTAATTAGAATGCTGCTTGTCAGCATGAACCAGCTCTATATTGTACCTTTTGTCTCATGAAAGTGTAGTACTATACGTGGTGGAAAGCTGAAGATTCAAAAACTTAGTATACTAATATGGACGCCATCCATGGCATTTCTTTCTTACCGCTTTCGCTGTCTTAAGGGGGCAGGGATTACAAGCATCAGAATGACGCTCCTCTCTGTGATGCATCCTAGGCTAACCAATCCTAATGCATGCATTAAATGACAACTCTGTGTTAGTAAACACAGGAACGTGTACTGTGTTGTGCTTACTATCCTATTGGGTAAATCAGATCAGATAGGGGATCTGTCTCTGTAAATCCACGATCACTATATAAAGCTGTAAACTTTTAGATCTATAATAATATAGAGGCTGTATGACACAAACCATGGGCACGATCACATATACGGCGCAGATTTTGGCGCAAGCGTGGGAACCTGTGCCGCCCGTAATTTCACCTTGCACATCAGCCAATAGGATTGACCTCTCATTCTATTGGCTGTTCCAATCAGCCAATAGAATGTGAGCTCAATCCTATTGGCTGATTGCATCAGCCAATAGGATTTTTCCTACCTTAATTCCGATTGGCTGATAGAATTCTATCAGCCAATCGGAATTGAAGGGACGCCATCTTGGATGACGTCATTTAAAGGAACCTTCATTCTTCAGTTGGACGTCAAACGAAGAGGATGCTCCACGTTGGATGTCTTCAAGAAGGAGCCGCTGCTTGTCGGATGGAAGAAGATAGAAGATGCCGCTTGGATGAAGACTTCTGCCCGTCTGGAGGACCTCTTTTGCCCGGATTCGATGAAGACTTCTGCCCAGATCGGATGAAGGCTTCTGCCCGCCTGGGTGAAGACGGCTCAAGGTAGGGTGATCTTCAAGGGGTTAGTGTTAGGTTTTTTTAAGGGGGGATTGGGTAGGTTTTAGAGTAAGGTTGGGTGTGTGGGTAGTGGGTTTTAATGTTGGGGGGTATTGTATTTTTTTACAGGTAAAAGAGCTGATTACTTTGGGGCAATGCCCCGCAAAAGGCCCTTTTAAGGGCTATTTGTAATTTAGTATAGGGTAGGGAATTGTATTATTTTGGGGGGCTTTATTTTATTAGGGGGCTTAGATTAGGTGTAATTAGTTTAAACGTCTTGTAATTTTTTTTTTTTTTTGTTCTGTAATTTAGTGGGGTTTTTTTGTACTTTATTTTATTTAATTGTTGTTAATTTTAGGTAATTGCAGTTAATTAATTTAATTTATTTAATGATAGTGTAGTGTTAGGTGTAATTGTAACTTAGGTTAGGATTTATTTTACAGGTAAATTTGCATTTATTTTAACTAGGTAGCTATTAAATAGTTAATAACTATTTAGTAACTATTGTACCTAGTTAAAATAAATACAAAGTTGCCTGTAAAATAAAAATAAATCCTAAAATTGCTACAATGTAGTTATTAATTATATTGTAGCTATCTTAGGGTTTATTTTATAGGTAAGTATTTAGTTTTAAATAGGAATAATTTAGTTAATAGTAAATTTATTTAGATTTATTTAAATAATATTTAAGTAAGGGGGGTGTTAGGGTTAGACTTAGGTGTAGGTGTTAATAACTTTATTATAGTGGCGGCGACGTTGGGGGTGGCAGATTAGGGGTTAATACATTTAATAGGCTATGTGGGCTATGGCGGTTTAGGGGTTAATACTTGAATAGGTTTATTGCGTTGTGGGTTAATGGCAGATTAAGGGTTAATAGTTTTAAGAGGTAGTTTGTGATGTTAGGGTCGGCGGATTTAGGGGTTAATAATTTAGTTATTACTTGCGGTGTGGGTTTGTTTGCGGTTTAGGGGTTAATAGACTTTATTAGTTATTGCAGTGGGTGATTGCGGTTGACAGGTAGATAGACATTGCGCATGCGTTAGGTGTTAGTTTATTTTTGCAGGCATTTTCGGGAGTTACGGTGCTCCCATACTCAGTGCAAGGCCTGCTACGGCTGCCTTTTATGGCGAGGTAAAAATGGAGTAAGGTTTCTCCATTTTCACCACTTAAGGCCTTGCGCTGGATATTGGATACCAATTTACGACGCAGTCCCATGTTAGCCTATGGGAGTAATAATTACGAGCGACGGGTGAAATATATGCGCGTAACTTGTATGCTACACTGTATATGTAATAGAAAAATCGCGTAAAAACTGGCATCGCCGGATTTTGAGGGCGACGCTGCATATGTAATGGGGGCCAATATGTTGTGCAAGTAAGGCATCAAACATGACATTAAAGGGACAGTCAAGTAAAAAAAAAAAACTTTCATGATTTAAATAGGGCATGCAATTTTAAACATCTTTCCAATTTACTTGTATTACCAATTTTGCTTTGTTCTCTTGTTATTCTTAGTTGAAAGCTAAACCTAGGTAGGCTCATATGCTAAATTCTATGCCCTTAAAGGCTGACTCTTATCTTTAGGGCATTTTGACAGTTTTTCCCATCTAGATGGCGTTAATGAATGTGTGCCATATAGATAACATTGTGCTCACGCACGTGGAGTTTCCTAGGAGTTAGCACTGATTGGCTAAAAATGCAAGTCTGTCAAAAGAACTGAAATAAGGGGGTAGTTTGCAGAGGCTTAGATAAAAGGTAATCACAGAGGTAAAAAGTATATTATTATAACTGTGTTGGTTATGCAAAACTGGGGTATGGGTAATAAAGGGATTATCTACATCTTTAAACAACACAAATTCTGGTGTTTACTGTCTCTTTAAACTCTATATGGCCAGATGAGTGGGTCTATGGAACAAATCATCATCAAATCCCCAAAACCACCACAAGGAGAAAGGAATACACAACTAAATAAATTGTATTATATGCATATATACTCAATGGTCCACATTCAGAACTAGAGGCAGGAAAATAAATGGGAGCATATATCATAGAACATAATGCCAAAATACTTATAGAACACTTATAGACCATTATACAGGAATACTACAATCTCCCTTTTAGAGAATCTTAAAGGGACACTGAACCCAAATTTTTTCTTTCATGATTCAGATAGAGCATGTTATTTTAAGCAATGTCCTAATTTACTTCTATTATCAATTCTTCTTCGTTCTCTTGCTATCTTTATTTGAAAATCATGAATGTAAATCTTAGCAGCCAGCCCATTTTAGGTTCAGCACCATGGAGAGTCCCATATTAACCTACACCACACATTGTTCTGTGGTGGAGGCCCCTTCCCTATGTCAATAGGTCTCTGCCTGTCTAAGATACAGACAGATATTCTTCTTTCCTGGGAATGCAACTTACTTGGGTCAGTGGAGGTCTAAGGGTGACTCCAAAAGGTTGCTCTGGGGCTGCAGGCTGAGATGTAGGGGAATCAGTAAACTGCAGACTCTTAGAATACCCAGGAATTGCAGGATTAAGTATAAGACCTGAGCCGCACTCTATCAGATCGCAGGAGAAACTCTTCCTCTGTATCAGTGGACCAGCCGCATCCCGCCGAGCAGAGGTCATCTGAAAGCTGGAGATATTTTCATTATTCTGCTGAGCTGTGAGAGCTCTGTTTTTGATGTGGAAGTGATTGTCGGCCCTTAGTTCTTCCTGCAGTTGTTCCACCATCGCCTTCTCGCCTGTGGCATGGGTGCTGATGTTATTGTCTTCCTCTTCTGGGAACCGTATATAGGTGACAAGCTGGTTGTATCTAGTAGTTAACGACTGCTCTAATCCTTTTAGCAGAGCATTAACAATGTCTAAGTTTTCCATTATGGTTCCTTACTCAGAGTCCGTTGAAAAGCATTGATATACCAATAACACTATGAATATAGCTGTTTCCTTCTCCTATGGTCATATAGAGCTGTACACTTGAGAGGATTCTTTCCTTCTGTTTTACCCTGGAAGTCCAGGGGGGGGGGGTTGATCTCTGCATGGTAGGCCTCCATCCAAGGTCCACTAGCCCAGAATAAATTGCTGTAGCATAATAAACCAAAGGTATATTCTGGCTAGGATTAGTTTCAGTAAGAGGAATATATTGTTTTCCTGGGTGGATTGCAAAGAGAGTTTATGATAATTGGCAGTTTAGATTAGGGTTTCTTAGAGCTTAGGTTTTTCAGTCTATCATGGCTGCCATCCAGACACGCCCGCGTATCCTCTTTTTAAGAATTTCTCTGCCACCTCCTGTACTTGAGTAGATGCTACATCTGGTAGAGAATTGTTCCTGATTACCCTTGTCAGTTGGGCTTTAGGGATTGCGCTAATCAGTGACCTTGGGTGATTGCTAGTGGCTAGGAGAATTAAATTATGATCTTTTGGTTTTTGATATAGTGTTGTTGCCAAACTAGTCTCATTTTCGATCTTGTCCATACTGTATGAGAGTTTAAATTTCACTGGGTTTGTCATGCTGTTAAGTTCAGAAACCCATCCCACCAGATCTTCTTCCTTAGCCTTCCAGATGAAAAAGACATCATCGATGTATCTTTTGTAAAATGTTGCATTGATATCATATACCTTCATCATCGTTGATTCGTAGTTGTCCATGTAAAGCTTGGTGTATGAGGGGGCCATACTCGGGACCATAGCAGTCCCTTTAAATTGTTGGTAAAAAGTGGTCTCCAATCGAATCTAGTTATGCATCAAGCATAGGTAGAAAATTTTGCAAATATATTCAGGTTCAGGTCTGATGTAGGGGTTCCTCAACAGTGCTTGTTCAACTGCTGTCACACCATCCAAGTGTGGCATGATGGTATATAGACTGTTCATGTCCATAGTTACAAGGTATTCTGAAGTACTCATATGCGGTATTTTGGAAATCTGTTTGATCATGTCTGATGAATCCTTAATATAGGAATTTATCTTACCAACCAATGGTTGTAAGAAATAATCAATCCATATCGATAGTGTCTAGAGAAGAGATCCCCTGGCCAATACGATCGTCACCTTGGAGGTTTGTCAAGTCTCTTATGGATTTAAGGTATTGTGTAGAGTATTGGAATGATGGGATGTGGAACCATCAGCCAATCAAAATTAGCCTGATCCCTCCATCCTTTCTCTAGACCTTCCAATAAGATGAGCTTGATTTCTGCTTGAAACCTCACCGTGGGATCCTTAGGTAAGGGACTGTACATAATTGAATCCATTAATTGGGACATAATGTCCTCCTTCTAATCCACATAGTTCAGGATAACTGTGGCCCCACCCTTATCAGCTGGCCTGATGACAATGTTGGGATCTTGAACAAGATTGAGGATAGCCGCTCTCTCATCCATAGAGGTGTTTTGTTTGGCCTTAGTATTAAACATGGGTTGGGTGTCCTGTGTTACAAGGAGCATGTATGTTTTGATGCTTGGGTTAAATTGCACTAGATCAAACATTCTAGGATGTTTACATTTCTTTGCTTCAAAGTCCAACCATATGTCGAAAAGGTTTAGTTTGTGTTGTTGTAGTAAAACTGAGACCCCTATTTAGGACTTTTAACTCATATTCAGACATAGTCCTTGAGCTGAGATTAATAACTAGTTCCTCCTCCTTCTTGACCCCCCTTCCTTGTGTCCTGGGCTAAAAGAAGCTACACCCAGGTGGTAAATCACCATAGAACAGGTGAACAATGGTATTGAGCCAGTTGTTCATTCCTGTGAGTGTGCTTCTCTCTGTGTGTATTTAGTCTCCCTATGGGAAAAAGGGGAATCCAGACGTGGACTCCTTGCTCAGTGTGTGTAGAGGAATATGGCTACACCTCACTGAAGAGGCCCAATGAAGGCTGAAATGATCATCTGGTGTTGCTGTGTTCCTTGTTCAGAAAAGGAATTGCCTGGCATATTGGCACTGGACGGACCGTAATAGGCGGGATCAGACTGAAATACTACAGGAAAGTTCTACTTTGTGAAAAGCATTACTGGGCTAAAAGAAGCTGCACCCAAGGTGGTAAATCACTAACAATGGTATTGAGCCAGTTGTTCGTTCCTGTGAGTATGCTTCTCTGTGTGTGTGATTATATATATATATATATATATATATATATATATATATATATATATATATATATATATATAGTGAAATTAAAAACATCCTATCAACTATAGTGACACATCTCAGGCAAGGGCATATATAGTGAAATAAAAAACATCCTATCAACTATAGTGACACATCTCAGGCAGGGGCATATATAGTGAAATAAAAAACATCCTATCAACTATAGTGACACATCTCAGGCAGGGGCATATATAGTGAAATAAAAAACATCCTATCAACTATAGTGACACATCTCAGGCAGGGGCGGGCTGACATGTCAGTTAATTCATCTCTTGTCCCTTGTCCGAGGGCCCTGCATCTTAGAGGGCCCATTCCCACTGACATCATGCAGCACTAAGGATTTTTTATTTTTTATTTTACATTAAAAAATATTTTTTTGCCTAGGATTTTTTTATGGGGGGTTTGCGGGTGCTAGGTAAGCTGTCTGATGTCCTAACACCTCATCATGCTCAATGCATCAAAGTGACTCAGACTAGATTAGATAAAGTCAAATTTGCATTAGTAGGATAAGAAAAAGCAAAGAAAATCAGAAGACAAAATGGAAAAAGCGGTAGAAGGAGGGGTGTGGAAGAAAGGAGGTGAGGAACAAGGAGCCACCATTGGGAGTCATGGGAAAACCTTAGGATGTGAAACACTGCTATAAGTCATGAAAAAGGTGTAATATCTCTGTTGTGCTGTTGGTCTGGTGAAGATCACATGTAATTTAAAAATACATATTTTTTAAAGTTTTTATATAAAAAAAATTGTATTTCAAGGGACCCCCCCCAACCACCCTACCCCCCGCTACCAGCATGCAAACATTGCAAATCGCATCATATCCATATGCACAAGGAGAGACTGTTAGCCGTTCAGCTCCCCTCCCTTTGTGCAATATGAATGTCTTTGGTATGAGCTGCTAGAGACTGCCACCTGGTAGCTTAAGTATAGATCATGGCCCATACCACTCCCAATAGAGGCTGCTCTCTGAGCAGCCTTGGGAGCCCCTGCCCCCCCAGCCAATCAGCGCTTGCCTCTTTCATTTGTCATCAAGGAGATCTCTTCTGGGCATCGGGCAGGAAGATGAAGATAGAGCATGGAGTGAGCAAGCAGTAACGTGTGGGTGAGCCGGTGAGGAGGGCACACACTGACTGTAAGGAGTGGACTGACTGTCTCTGAGCCCTGCTGCCATAACGTAGCCGTTGGTCCTGAAAAACTTGCAGTGGAACTTGGTTACCATTAACGGCATAGTTAGTTAGGTAGGTGGCGGTCACGGTGCCGGCAAAATATGCAGGGGGGGCAAGCCTTTAAGTGGGGGAAAGTACTAGTGTGTATTAATGATGGTTTGGTTCGAATATGTTGGGTAAGGGAAGGGTATACTTTGGCTGATCGACGATGTTGTTTAGAATTAGTTTACATACTAAACTTACTGTTTCAGTAGTTAATTTATTTGGTTATTAGTTAGGTGTCATTTTTTTTCACTTGACATCACATGTGTTTTAAGTTAACTTTTTACCTATGTTGTGTAGTGCCCTATATTTTTCTAATTTTCTGAATTTCTACTGCCTGCAGCCTTAGATCCCATCTGTCCTAGTGGGAATTGGAATGACTCATTCAACTATGACAGATGGGATCTATCTAAGGCAGCAGAAATTCAGAAAATTAGAAAATTATAGGGCGAGGTTTCAGTGTATGTGTGTATCCTCAGTCCTAGAGGTGTCAGTGTATGTGTGTATCCTCAGTCCTAGAGATATCAGTTTGTGTGTATCCTCAGTCCTAGAGGTGTCAGTGTATGTGTGTATCCTCAGTCCTAGAGGTGTCAGTGTATGTGTGTATCCTCAGTCCTAGAGTTGTCAGTGTATGTGTGTATCCTCAGTCCTAGAGTTGTCCGTGTATGTGTGTATCAGTCCTAGAGGTGTCAGTTTATGTGTGTTCCTCAGTCTTAGAGGTGTCAGTGTGTGTATTTTTCTTTTATGATTCAGATCAGGTATACAATTGTTATCCTTTGCTGAAAGGTTTATCTAGGAAAGCTCAGGACCTAGGTTCTAGCTTCTGATTGGTGGCTGCATCTATATACTGATTGTCATTGGCTCAGCCATGTGTTCAGTTAGAAACCTGTAGTGCATTGCTGCTCCTTCAACAAATGATACAAAGAGAATGAAGGAGATTTGATAAAAGAAGTAAACTGGAAAGTAGTTTCAAATAATTGTATGCTCTACCTAAATCATGAAAGAAAACTTTAGGGTTTCATGTCCCTTTAAGAAATACAATTGCAGTTGCTTTGTAAGGAAGGATAAAAACTAATAGAGAATAAAAAGTGTAATATGTTATTTAAAGGGATAGGAAAGTCAAAATTAAATCATGATCATGTAATTTTAGGACACTTTTTAAATACTCTTATTTTTAAATGTGCTTTTTTCTGTTAGTATCCCTTGTTGAAAACAAATACACACATATTCTACACAAGTGGGAGCTAGCTGCTGATTGGTGCCTGCACACATTTGTCCCTTGTTATTGGCTAACTAGATGTGTTCATCTTTCTAGCTGCCAGTAGTGCAATGTTATTTCTTAAACAAAGGATAACAAGATAATGGATCAAATTTGATAATAGAAGTAAATTGGAAAGTTGTTTAAAATTGTATCGTCTATCCAAACCATGAAAGAAAATTTTGGGGTTTCCTGTCCCTTTAAGATGTATTTTAGTAGGTGAATGTTTATTTGTTTTACAACATTAAAGGAGCATTAAACACAATTTTTTTCTCTCATGTTTCAGACAAAAAAATATTTATAATAATAAATAATATAAACTTTACATTTTACTTCTGTTATTTATTTTGCTTTTTTCTTTTGGTATCATTTGAAAAGCATACCTAGGTAGGCTAAGGAGCAGCAATGCACTACTGGGAGCATCTGGTGATTGGTGGCTGCACATATATGCCTCTTGTCATTGGCTCATTTAATGTGTTCAGTTAGCACCCAGTAGTGCATTGATGCATATCTTTTTACAAAGGATACCAAGAGAATGAAGCAAATTTATTAATAGAAGTAAATTGAACCTGCAACCTGCCTATTTATTCATAAATGTAATCTTCCTCTGTCGGGTTCATATATGTTTCTCTGGCATATCACACCCAGTGCCTCACCAGCCTCTAACTTCACCACACGTCACTGTTTGCAGCAGCTCCAATTGACCCCGCCCATGGCACGCCCAATACTGTCTGCAACATGCCCAATCATGACCATGAAAGACCTAGACCAGTCCGTGAGATACCCAGTCTTACCCTACCACAGAGGCCCTACCCTAAAATCCCCTGAGGTTTTCTGGAAGAAACTTCTGGTGATGCCACTGATAAAATAAGATGTTACAGATTTTGACACTAACAGAAAGTGCATGTTTGTGTACATAAGGATTGATTACTGGCTGATAAGGACAACTCCCATGGCTCTATTGAAGCCCATCTCAATATCTTTTAAGATACTGATTATTAAAGACACAAGTTGCAGTGCATAAGACTTGAGCAATGGTCACTTCTAAAATAAGTTCTGAGTCAGCTTTTCAAACGTAACAAAGAAGAAAAATCTTTCCACACCCAAGAGATACTGGATTACTAGTCAAAGACAGTCTAATATTTTGCCATTTATAAGAATATTACAATATTTTACACATGCATAACATATATAAAGTTAAGTACTATATTGCAACAAGACTGTATGAAAAAATGTGTCATTCTGTTAGCATAATTTACAAAGTTTTGTATTCAAGGTATTTACCCCTTAAAGCCTGGTGTAATTCCTGATCCTGGTGTCATTTGATGTGGAGCTTGTGTTCTCCATTAAAGGGACAATCAAGTAAAAATTAAACTTTCATGTTTCAGAGAGAGCATGACATTTTATACATCTTTCCAATTTACTTCCATTAACAAAATGTGTACACTTTTTTATATTTACACTTTTTGAGTCACCAGCTCCTACTGTTAGAAATAGATCACTCAGGGTTTGAGTGGGCTGGGGGTGCAGGGAGGGAGTCCGGACCAGATCTGTTTTATACAAATGATATAAATTACTGTGCTACAAATTTTTAGGCTAGTTATTTTTTAACATGTTCAGTGCTCTACAGAATTGAAGCAGAGACATAAAGGAGGGACAGGACTCCAGAGGGATATAAATTACATCCCTCTGGAGTCCTGTCTCTTCTTTATGTCTCTGCTTCAATTCACTGGCATTGCTATGTGTTACTGACAGCTATGAGGGATAATATCACTGTTATGTGTTACTGACAGCTATGAGGGATAATATTACTGCTATGTGTTACTGACAGCTATGAGGGATAATATCACTGCTATGTGTTACTGAAAGCTATGAGGGATAATATCACTGCTATGTGTTACTGAAAGCTATGAGGGATAATATCACTGCTATGTGTTACTGACAGCTATGAGGGATATTATCATTGCTGTGTGTTACTGACAGCTATGAGGGATAATATCCCTGTTATGTGTTGCTGACAGCTATGAGGGATAATATCACTGCTATGTGTTACTGACAGCTATGAGGGATAATATCACTGCTATGTGTTACTGACAGCTATGAGGGATAATATCACTGCTATGTGTTACTGAAAGCTATGAGGGATAATATCACTGCTATGTGTTACTGACAGCTATGAGGGATATTATCATTGCTGTGTGTTACTGACAGCTATGAGGGATAATATCCCTGTTATGTGTTACTGACAGCTATGAGGGATAATATCACTGCTATATGTAACTGACAGCTATGAGGGATAATATCACTGCTATGTGTTGCTGACAGCTATAAGGGATAATATCACTATTATGTGTTACTGACAGCTATGAGGGATAATGTCACTGCTGGATTACTGACAGCTATGAGGGACAATATCACTGTTAGGTGTTACTTACAGCTATGAGGGATAATACCACTGCTATGTGTTACTGAAAGCTATGAGGGATATTATTATTGCTGTGTGTTACTGACAGCTATGAGGGATAATATCCCTGTTATGTGTTGCTGACAGCTATGAGGGATAATATCACTGATATGTGTTACTAACAGCTATGAGGGATAATATCACTGATATGTGTTACTGATAGCTATGAGGGATAATATCACTGTTATGTGTTACTGACAGCTATGAGGGATAATATCACTGCTATGTGTTACTGACAGCTATGAGGGATAATATCACTGCTATATGTAACTGACAGCTATGAGGGATAATATCACTGCTATGTGTTGCTGACAGCTATAAGGGATAATATCACTATTATGTGTTACTGACAGCTATGAGGGATAATGTCACTGCTGGATTACTGACAGCTATGAGGGACAATATCACTGTTAGGTGTTACTTACAGCTATGAGGGATAATACCACTGCTATGTGTTACTAAAAGCTATGAGGGATAATACCACTGCTATGTGTTACTAAAAGCTATGAGGGATAATATCACTGCTATGTGTTACTGACAGATATGAGGGATAATATCACTGCTGTGTATTACTGACAGCTATGAGGGAGACTATAACTGCTATGTGTTACTGAAAGCTATAAGGGAAAATTTCACTGCTATGTGTTACTGACAGCTATGAGGGATAATATCACTGTTAAATGACATGCAGTATCTGTAATATAATAGTTTAATTTTATATTTCTGTCCCTTTAAAAGACCATATAACTCCAGTATTTTAAAAAATATTTTCAACCAAGCATCACATGACCCAGGGTAAGATAAAGGCTCTTTTTATTTGTTTTCTCAAAATCAGACTCCAACTGTCCTCCACCAATATACTGGACAATATGTGAGGGGCACAATGATAGTTGGGTAACACAATGTCCCACCTAACAGCACTACCTTAGCCCCAATGGTAATCCCATTATATATATTTTTGATAACTAATAAGTAATTTTACCCCTTGGCTGCCAGTAACATACAAATGAATGATTTTACCTCTGTAGCTGCCAGTAACAAGTAAACAGAAGTGATTTTAACCCCTTGTCTGCCCCTCACTACTTTTTGCTCCATACTGTAGTGCAGTTTTTTTTTTGCACAAGCACTTGTTAATTTACAATATTTAGTTCTTATTAGAAATATTTAAGGAAAAAATTGTCTCTTTATATGGCAATTAAAAACATGGTGGGGTAGGGGCATATGAGGTGGGAGGGACAAAAGAGAGACACACACACACACACATATATATATATATATATATATATATAAATATACAGTATGTACATATATATATATATATATATTAAAATATACAGTATGTACATACATTATATATATATATATATATATATATATTAAAATATACAGTATGTACATACATTATATATATATATATATAGAATGTATGTACATACTGTATATTTTAATATATATATATATATATATATATATATATATATATATATATATATATGCATTTAGATAATACTTTATCCAAGTCACCGCTCTACTGAAGCTTATCTACTTCAATGATGGATATTCTTCATCAGTGTTATTTGATAAAACATTGTCATGTTATAATTCTGTAAGCTTCTTTTAAGTGAGTCATCTATTTTGTCTGCTGTGGCAGATTATGTATTTTAAAACTACAATGGCTATAATGTTCACAAGAAACTGACTGCATCTACTGTATTGTAACTGTGATTTCAGAACTATATATTAAATATTTGTTTTTTATATTAGCAGAAAATGTTAACCAATAAAGTAAACCATTGTTTCAAGAGTTATTAGTGATAAGTGTGGCCAATGTATATTAATAATTTATAAAAATAAAAGGCATTTTGTTTAGATAGATAGATAGATAGATAGATAGATAGATAGATAGATAGATAGATAGATAGATAGATAGATAGTGAAAAAGTTTACTAGTCAGTTTAAATACATGTTCAAATTCTCAATAAAAAAGTATATATGAACTAGAAAAAAAACGCTGGAGACTCAGAAAATGAATTCTGCACTTATCCTTTATCAATGACATGGTACATTTAATTAAGTATTGCCTAGCAAAATATTCATACAGAAATATAGAAACATGAATGTTAATGGCAGATAAGACTTAAAAGACCCGTCATGTCTGCTCATATTTGTTTCTTAAGTGTAAACTTAAAGTGAAGGTAAAGTAAAACGTACTGTATTAAAGAATTCAATATGTCAATGCAAAATAATAGTACTTTCATTCATGATTATTTTTATACCTCAATATAACTTTAGATTTCTTAGATTATTATCATCGATCCGGCTCTCAGTAAATCAACCCGGTATTTTTTTTTCTCTATACAATGATCACGTTGCTTGAAGAGCCAATTGATTGTCTGGCCGTTAGGCGGCCGTCAATTGACGTCAGCATAGTTTAGTACAGTATGCGCATGCGTAGCCATCTCTTGTTCTTTGCGGCCAAGCGAGCGCATCCTCGTTTCGCGCATGCGCACAAAGAAATTTTTTGGCAAGCAGTGAAAGCCCATCTCAACAAGAACGGCAACAAAATATGTGCATGCGCAGCTACTCTATGCTCGATGTGCACGAGCTTACTAGGCACGTATAGAGTGGGTGGGACCGCTCTATAGGTCACAGTATCACAAACCAGGAAATGGAGGATGGGAGGAGATTCTGCAGGGAACAGTATGAAAAATCAAGTTAAAAATATACCGAAATAAATACATTATTTTAAAAAACAAACCTAGCGACTGTATTTGAATAAGTAAAAGGTACATAAATACAATTGCTAGTTAACCAAACTTTACCTTCACTTTAATATATTCTAAGGATAACCATATGTATATTCTGGACATTCGTGTGTTTTTCTAACAGTCTTTGCCAATACCATGTACACTGTAAGTCTATCTACTACATTTTTACATCATTACAATCTAATGGTGAATCAACCACCTGAACCCCACAACAATGCAGCTAAAACAGGCTTAAATACTGTTCTCTCTCTTAATGAACTGTGTATTATCTCTGTGTATTGCTAAGGTTTCTTTTCAATACAATTATTGTGTTTCTCAATTGACAAAAAAGTGACAAATATCTTGGGAACACGGGTGCTAGATTTATTCTTAATATGATCCTGAAAACAGTTCTAATATTTTGCCTATATCAGGTCTAATTAAAGGGACATGAAACCCCCCCCCCAAAATTATTTCGTGATTCAGATAGATAATGCAATTTAATTTTTTTGTTCCGGTTTACTTCTATTATCAAATTTGCTTTGTTCTCTTGTTATATTTTGTTGAAGAGATATCTAGATAGGTCATGAGAAGGGAACCCCAAGGGGAACCGTGTGCGGGGTGCGCTGAAAAAGGTTAATACGTGATATTGGTCTAAAAACAAACCATAAAGTTCATGTGAGTTGATAGTGCTGAATCTTGCAATCAAATATACTGGCGGCAAACGCTCCTCTGGTCTTCGGAAAGGAGATATCTGTAATTAGAAATAAAAAAGAGGGCGCCACATAGCGTGATATTGTTGGCTCAAAGTCCAAATGGGTAATTATTATCGTCGCTTACCGGAGAACGATGCACCGTATTGTAACCGGTGCTGACAGGCAGGCTAACACTTTCAGTGGTTAGCACACTGGGTGGCCTCCGGCAGGTTGTACACAGCTGGTACTCAGCGTTCACTTGATTGGTGTGCGTCTATGCAGCTAGCGAGTCAGACACTGTGGTGGATCAGACAATTTCAAACCTTTGTCAGGGAGGAAGCACTGCAGTAGATCGAACACTCTGACACCTTAACCAGGAAGGCTCAAAAGAGAACAGAGGACAACTTCCGTATATAAAATAAATGAATTCTATTCCATACAAACTGCTACGCGTTTCTAGACCTACACCGGTCTTTTCATCAGGCATACAAACAATGGATACAAATTTCTTAAAATAACAATCTTATATACAATTAAAAACGGAAGTTGTCATAGTTTTCAGCAACAACCAATGGGCTGAAGATGGATACTCTGTATCCCACTTGTGCTAATTAGGCTTGGTCACCTAATATTTTGTTGAAGAGATATCTAGATAGGTATCGTGCAAAAGTCTTGAAAACTACATGACAAAAAATAGCTCTGCCATCTAGTGGTCTTGCTAATGTATAACATTGTTGCAAAAGTGCTGCCATAAAGTACTGCAGACACTTGCATACTCCTAAACCTATATTGCTGCTGTTCATCAAAGGAAAACAAGAAAACAAAGACAATTTGATAATAGAAGTAAATTGGAAAGTTGTTTAAAATTGTATTTTCTATTTGAATCATGAAGGAAAAAAATGTGGGTTTTATGTCCCTTTAAGTTACTTCTAAGTATCTTTTCATACAATTATTTTCTTTTCCAAAAGGAGGTACGTTTTGTTGACATTCCTTTATTTTCTTTTTTTAAAGGAAAAATAGTAAGCTAACTAAAAATGTCAGCTAATAGTGCATTGTTATCTTACTAAACCACAAGTATTTTATTTAAAATAAATACATATATAAGTAGGGTGACCATATTGCCGCTTTAAAAAGGGACACATATGAAGAATACATAGGTCAGGGCTGTTTTCAGGGCTATTTAAAGAAATGTTTTGTATAAGAACCCTGACATATGTATTGTTTATATGTGTCCCTTCTTAAAGCGGCAATATGGTCACCCTATATATAAGTTAAGATTATTAACTGCTGACACACTGAGGAAGAGGTTTTCAGATGGTGTGTTTGTTAGAGTAGAGTAAAGACCATACATAATTAGGCATGATACAGTAATTCTCGGAATGCTTACTGATATTCATGCTAAATACACATAATGTCTGCATATGCAAATATTAAATTAACCCCTTAAGGACCAGCGACGTACCCTGTATGTCGCTGGCCTTTTTTGGGGACTTGATTGTTTTATACCGTGGTCTTGCCACCAGCGCTGAGACTGCTCTATTCCACAAAGCCTTCTGGAGGGCATTAATAGCGTGTTCTTGCTAGACTTGTGCTATTATGTCCGGAAAAAAACCTTAACGACAAGTGACATACAGGGTACATTGTGGTCATTAAGGGGTTAAACTAGGCTTGAACATCACAACAAAAAGTTCATTACATATTTGCAGGTTCATTCATGGTCTATATTGAAGTAATAAAGAAAGACAGGAAAAATATACAGCAGAAGTTAATATTAGAGATGTGTATTTTCATAGGAATGCACGTTTGTGACGAAAATCTGATTTTTGTTTCATTTTAATGAAACAAATAGCTAAATGAATGAAGCAACGAAAATTAAAGAAAATGAAAAAACAAAATACTATGAAAAATCATCAGTATTAATTTGTTTCCTTTAATTGAACTCACAAAAGGGCGCATCCATAGGCTCCAATTGCAGCCCCGTTCTGATCCCATCAGAGATGGCATCAGAACCTAAGTGCAGCGAAGGGGGTAAGAAGCGCAGCGAGGGCAGCAATATTAAATATGTATATGATTATATACATATATATTTATGTGTTAATATGTGTATATATATATACATATTTTTTTTATTTTTTTTATAATAATTTTTATTAAGGTTTATATTGATATGACATACAAACATGAGAAATATATCATCACATATATCATCGCATAATGAGCTTAACTATAACATAACATAACAATAGTTTCAATTTCCGAAGTAACAATGGTCAGTGGTATATCATATTTAGAGTCTCAAATCAAGAGAAAGAAAACCTCAAAATGTTTTCCTTTTTTTTTCCGTTCTGCAGCGCTGCTTTAGTAGTTAGTCAACCTTGAAGCATAATATAAGCATGCACATCAAAATATATAATGCTAATGAGCCTTTAAAGAACTGAGGAATGATCAATGAGAGATGATGATAAAGGATAAATGATAATAAATGATAACAATGATCTGAGCTTATTGGAGGTTGACTAATGGGAATCAGTCTAGGGTTAAATCTATGTGTCTAAAGCAATAAAGTGTCTCAAAATATTTGGGGTAATAGGGGACAAAGGGAAGGGTAGGTGTCTGTGATTTGTCTTGCGGTATATACGAGGATTAACCGCGCTGGAAGTCACTGGTACACAATTTACCAGAGATCTATAACAGTTTATATTGAAAGTGAACTCAGAGCTTCAATGTTTAACTAAAGAAATGATTTAGTTACTGAGTAAATATATGAGTAAATGAATGAGGGAAAGAATGGTTATATGGATAAGAGGATGAGTGAATGAGTAGATGAAGGAAAAACTGTATTCCGATTTGTTAAAATATGATATGCAAACAACAACACCAGATGGACACAGCTTACATGAGTATGTGGTTGAGTGGATGGATGAATGAGTGGGGGGAAGCTTGTTGGGTGAGCAAATGGATGAGTAGATGAATGAAAGTAGATAAATGAGTAAATGAGTGAATGGATAGATTAAAGGTTGTATGGATAAATGGACAAATAAATGAATAAATGGAGGGAGATACTATCTGGGCTTCACATTGTTAAAATACGAATCTATAGGTATTCTTAAATGAAATTGAAGAGATGTTCATTAAACATATTAACATACGTAGTTTTATATATATATAGAGTTCCTCCCATATGGAAGTGCAAGGTGCTAGTTTTAGCTAAACTGCAAAAGTTTAAAGACATAAACCATAAATCTAGAACATATTAGAGATAATTATATATGTATGCAATATAATGGGATATAATATGTTATATATGCTAATAGTGAAATAGTTATACTTCTGGTTATGCAACAGGGCATATTAAGAAATGCGGTGTAAGAAGAGGAGTTAGATTTAACTAAGTGAAATCGGGGACAAGAGTTCCCATACTATATGACATTAGCTAGTAGGACCAGTCATAAGAATTATATACATTGGTAGACCAGGCTTGATAGATATCCCAACCTCCACAGGAAGTACCGTCCCTGTAGTGATATGTGGGAGACTGTAGAACATAACATAAACCAAGGGTCAACAGACTTTATGAAGGGCATTATAAAAAGAATAGGGATTACGGCTGTTTTACAAGCTTGTGGCTGTTATGCACTGCCACCCAGGCACGGGCCCTATGCCTAGACAACAAGCACAACTCTTATATGTATAGATGAGTTATTCCCACAAGTTGTTCACTCGCCCACCTCAACCTGGTTAAATGATATATTCAATACCCTTTGTATTAATTATAATGTAGTACAAATAAAATCTGGGAGGTCTTTATGTCTCTGCGGAGATGGCGGCTGTTGCTGAGGGGTCTATGAGAAATCGAAACTAAAATAAATATCAAACACATTTAGCACGTTACAGCACCATATGAACTGATGAGAGCTCAGAGCTTAGGGTAGGTAGTATAAGCAGTAAAAATCATCAGTCTTCTACTAATAGCATTGTGTCTTTTTGATCAGTAAGAGGCAGCAAAGAAAGATAGATAGCAAACTAGCTATGAACTGTATGTATATAAATTAGTAAACTGCAGAGGGAAACTCGATATATACATTATTAGGCATCTTAAAGTAGTCCCAAGTGATATATAATCTAGGCCAAGCTTAGACAAAAATAGGCTGTAATTAAAGCAAAAACGAATCTCTACTCCCCTCCAGTGGTAGAAAGATGTAGTTGTATCAGCCATCAAAAGTATAAAAATTGAAATTTCAAATTATGGTGTATAATAACATAAATAATTTAAATGATTTGGGTTTGTGAAGCAATGTAAGGCAAATCAACTAAACCATCTCCCATATGGTTGCTCCAAGTGGAGTGAGGGATACAGATAGAAAAATATACTAACACAAAATAAACAGCACCATCACCTTCCCATACTAGATTAAGAAAATGGTTAAACATACATTGCTCAATAATAAACAAAACATATACACAATATAAATGTAGGCAGGGATTGAAGGTAAACTTATCGTTGTGGCAATATGTCCAGAGAGTAGATCAACAAGGAGTAGGCAATAAGGCATATGCAATATGTGATATCGCCAGAGTTCACTGAGCTATTTGCTTCACAAAAAAGTCTCTACCCCACTCCAACTCGCTGCGTTGCGCTAGGTATGAGCTGAATGTTAAATTTCCGTCTCTTGAAACATGAGCCATACCGGGCTAGACTTTCCGAGTGGGGGAACACTTCTGCTTGTAGCAGGTGAGAGCCTCTGCGAGTTGCTGCGACATCGGGTCGGAATGGCCATACCGGTTTCAGTTTCCTGTAAACACTGCAGGCCCCGTTACAGGACATCAGACATTTCGCCTTCATTTCACATGCTGCTGCATCGGGTGGTTCCCAAGCTGGACTGACAGCCCACCTGGGCTGGTGTTTCTCAGGTGGCGTATTCTGCTGTTCCAAAATTCCTCCATCTTCGGGAGCAGGCTTGGCAGAATAGGCGGCGTGGGGTGAGAGTGTCACCGCTGGTGGCTGATACTTCTTTTCAGGCTGGCATCCAAACACATCTTTACATGCCTCTAAAAATGCATGCATTTGCTCCAATATGTGCTCAGCGTCCCCCATAGTGAGAGAGGGAAGCGGTCTCCCAAGATAGAGGTGAAAGATAAAATCTCTTAGATCTGCTCTCAGCAAAAGGTGTTGGTTGGGCTGCAAGATGGCTGCTGTAGCCTACCATATATATACATATTAACACATAAATATATATGTTTATAAGCATATACATATATATTTACAGGGAACACACAATTCACCTAGAACGCAATATAAAGGCACTTTTAAGTGCTGTTTTTTTTTTCCTAACACCCCACTCCCACCAACTTTAACCCAAAATACTGCCTAGTGCAGTTATGTTATTAAAATATAAAAATTGTAGAATTATTATTTTTTAATAAAATACACAACACTGTATTTTGGGGACATTTGGGGCATAGTTATAAAATTACCCAGACAGCTTATCTTTCTTTAATTTTATAAGCGCTAACTGCAGCCGCTGTAGCAATAGCTAATCACTTGTAATGGCTGATTATTTATTGCGGGCAAGCAACCAGGAGATTTTGGCTGTTTGCGGGCGAGCAATAAATTAGCGCTCCATCTGTAATCTAACCCAATATTTTTTTAACATTTTGCCAAGTCATTCTCTTAATGTTTTCTATCATTGATAAAAAAAAAACTTTTATCTAAAAACAAGAACAGTAAAGGAAATCATTTTCTTGTAGAAGAAAGTGACCTCAGCCTATCTCATCTTCCTAAACATTTCTAATACTGTAAATTGTGGAAAAGTTACAATGTTTAAAATATAGTCCAATGTTGTATAACTTACTGTACAGATTGAATTTTTAGAAACTCACTGTACACAACGGAAATGACAAAACTCATTCTCACACTACAGAATGAGTTTTGTCTGATCACAGTTGGAAACATAAAAGATAGAAAGGAAAATACTTAAAGGGACACTGAAACCAAAACAAATATTTCATGATTCAGATAGTGCATGCGTTTTAAAGCAACTTTTTAATTTACTCCTATTATCAATTTTTCTTCATTATTTTGCTATCTTTATTTGAAAAAGAAGGCATCTAAGCTTTTTTTTTGGTTCAGTACTCTGGATAGCACTTTTTTATTGGTGGATGATTTTATCCACCAATCAGCAAGAACAACCCAGGTTGTTCACCAAAAATGGGCCGGCATCTAAACTTACATTCTTGCATTTCAAATAAAAATACCAAGAGAATGAAGATAAATTTGATAATAGGAGTAAATTAGAAAGTTGCTTAAAATGTCATGCTCTATCTGAATCACGAAAGAAAAAAAAATTTGGTTCAGAGTCCCTTTAACTTCTGAACTAAACAACTTGATTTCTGAGATAAACCCTGTTCCTAAAGATAATACCATACTTTACAATCCCCAAAATGTGAGAATGAAATAAAAACAAAAATTGTAATAACAAGTTTGCTCAAAGTCATTTATCAATGTCATGTTTGGAATTTACAGTTTTAATCATAAGCTGTACCGAATATCACATATATGTACATTTAATATATATACGTGTATAGAAATGTCAGTCATATTCACTATTGATGAACTATACAATATACAATATCTCCAATATAGGGAAAATGGCCAATGGGGGTGAAACGTAATGTAAAAAAAATATGTAAACTGGGTGGAAAATGAAAGACATGTGGGGTTTTGAGAGCTGAAATTATTATTGCATTACAATTGCTGATTATCACGAACAATGTAAATATGGCCATTGTTTTCAAAGCTTGGAATAATGTAAAAAAATGCCATTATAAGAAGACTTAGGCAAAAGGTAATTATTATAAACTGCATTGTTAAATTTATATGATAAACCTGAGATAATTTACTAAATATTACACATATGCATTGGTTTGAAATTAAATCCATTTAAATATAGAAGTAGTCAACAGAAATAAAAGTGTCAAAATAGTAATTTAGATGGAAGTTATTTGGTTCAGTGAACAAAATGTAGAGGTCTGGTATCTGCCTTACAACTATTGTTATCAATATTTATCTTCTGTTTGGAAAAATGTTCTTACAGAAAATACTTTTTACAGAACTCATGTATCAATGCTAAATGCTGCATGATATTTTTTTTACATTGAGCTATAACATACTAACATGATCAGAATCTTTGGTTTAGAATCACTGATCTTTTAATCACTGATCTTGATATATTTTATATT
The DNA here is from genome assembly GCF_027579735.1 of Bombina bombina. Taxonomy (NCBI): domain Eukaryota; kingdom Metazoa; phylum Chordata; class Amphibia; order Anura; family Bombinatoridae; genus Bombina; species Bombina bombina. The sequence continues at coordinate 1,262,522,902 of NC_069500.1, read as the reverse complement.
CATGTTTGAGCAGTTACAGTTTAAGTTCACTTACCATTTTGTTAAATTCCAAACTACAGACTCTCTAATGTACGCCTGGTAGAGATATAGAATTATAATCCATTTATGGAGCTACATATGCAAATTAAAGGGACATAAAAACCAAAATATTTATTTCATGATTCAGATAGAGCATACAGTGTTAAACAACTTTCCAATATACTTCCATTATCAATTTTGCTTTATTCTCTTGGTAATCTTTTATTGAAGGAGCAGCAATGCACTGCTGGGAGATAGTTGAACACATTGGAAAGTCAATGACAGCAGGATTATATGTGCAGCCACCAATCAGCAGATAGTTTCCAGCTCTCAGCCCACCTAGATATTCTTTTAAAAAAAAATACCAAAAAAACAAAGCAAATTAGATAATAGAAGTAAATTGGAGAGTTGCTTAAAATTGTATGCTGTATATAAATCATGAGAGAAACATTTTGGATTTCATGTCCCTTTAAGAAGCAATGTAAGTGATTATTTTTTCACTCAGGTGATTGAAAACCCCTGTTCTCACCCAACGGGTGTAGTTTGTTTGTGCAGTGATAAATATGGGCACTAGATGCAGCCTTATTACCCAAAAGCTTAGATGGATATCTATTAAGAGTTGGACATTGGGACAGTGTCTGGCCTCCTGTTAATAAATGCCTCCTGTTGTCTTTATTTGGTTTAAATCTGTTAAAAGATCCAGAGATTTAAAGTCACACTATCTTGATGGTCCTCGTGTGTGCAGAATAAAAAAAACAAAACTCCATAAATCAGTTTGAGAGTTGTGATCCAAAATAACTTTGTTATTGCTATCTGAAATAGTTAACTCAAGTTTTGCCTCATAAAGTAAGAATATTTATGTTAGAGGTTTGGCTTATGTAGTTTCAGGGACCTTAGCTGACCTGACAAAAAAGGTTAATCATGACACTTAAAATTCAGATTAGTTCACTGATATGGCCTATAAAATTAGAGATATTTTTATTAAAATAGCCAAAAACAGCCAACTTTGTATGATCTATGCAATATGAAGAAGTAATACTATAAAGTAACTAAAATGTAACTTTCTAATGTACTTCTATTATCTAACTTGCTTCATTCTCTTGATATTCTTTGCTGAAAAGCATATCTAGATAGGCTTAGTAGCTGCTGATTGGTCACTGCACATAGATGCCTTGTGTGATTGGCTCACCAATGTGCATTTCTATTTATTCAACAAAGGATATCTAAAGAAAGAAGCAAATTAGATAATAGAAGTACATTTTAATGTTGTTTAAAATTAAAATTGTATTCTCTACCTGAGTCATGAACGAAAATGTTTGGGTTTAATGTTCCTTTAAGATATAAATATTCCTCTATTTATGCAGAGTGACTAGCAACTTGTGTTTGTGATGTGAATTCCACATTTTTTTTAAATTTATTTTATGCACGCTATCAGTTTCAGGAACTGATTTCATACAATCTAAGCCTTTGGCTATTGTTTCTACAGATCATATCAAAGAGATACAGAAATATAAGTTTACACATTGCAATTTACAGGTTTTTTTTTTTTGTTTCTTCTCAACAGAATCTCTGACTTCAGAAGTTTCATTTTTTGCACACAACTAATTCACTAAAGCTTATTTACCTTTCCATTATTTAATGAATCAGCTGCACAGAATAACATAGGAACCAGTGAACCTGGAGAGGCTAGTGAATACTCTTAAAGGGACAGTCAAGTCCAAAAAAAACTCATGATTTAAATAGGGCATGCAATTTTAAACAACTTCCCAATGAACTTTTATCACCAAATTTGCTTTGTTCTCTTGGTATTCTTAGTTGAAAGCTAAAACTAGGAGGTTCATATGCTAATTTCTTAGACCTTGAAGACTGCCTCTAATCTGAATACATTTTAACCACTAGAGGGCATTAGTTCACATGTTTCATATAGATAACATTGAGCTAATGCACGTAAAGTGACCTAGGACTGAGCACTGATTGGCTAAACTGCATGTCTGTCAAAAGAACTGAAATAAGGGGCAGTCAGCAGAAGCTTAGATACAAGATAATTACAGAGGTAAAAAGTATATTAATATAACTGTGTTGGTTGTGCAAAACTGGGGAATGGGTAATAAAGGGATTATCTTTCTTTTTAAACAACAAAAATTCTGGTGTTCACTGTCCCTTTAATGAATTTTACATAGTGTATTTAGAAAGTTTGTTGAAATACCATGAAAAATATTATTTCAAAATAGATTCCAACTGAAAAACTTACTTAACCTAGTTAACTTTAAATTTAATTTATTGATCTAATGTGTTATGCTGCATTAACTTTTAAAGACTAAACTCTAGAATCTGGCATGTCTGCTTCAAGAAATAATACAACATTGCAATTGCTTGAAAAATGTCCAAATAGTTACATTTTGTACAAATTGTAAGATTAATTTACTTTCATTTTCCTATTATACATCATCTTTATTATTTCAAAACACACTTAAAAACGAATACATTATCAGAAAGTGAAATTATATCAGCAATCCAGAAATTTAATCAGCAGGAAACAAGGAAAAGCAATACAATATACAATTAATTTTCTGATCAAACCAAATCAGATTCCACTTTCACATTCTAACAATAGTGTTAAAGCTTGTAAAAATGATAAAGATGTGCAGGTTCAGTCATCTGTTAATGGCCTTTCTATGAGGATTAAATATACGTACCTGATGATTAACAAAGTCCTTCAGTGTAATATGAAAACTTAAAGGGACATGTAGCCCAATATTTTTCTTTCATGGTTCAGATAGAGAATACAATTTTAAACAACATTCCAATTAACTTCTATTACCTAATTTGCTAAATTCTTTAGATATTTTTTGTTGAAGAAATAGCAATGCACATGGGTGAGCCAATCAAATGAGTCATCTATGTGCAACCACCAATCAGCAGCTACTGAGTCTATTTAGATATGCATTTCAACAAAGGATACCAAGATAATGAAGCAAATTAGATAATTGAAGTAGTTTGGAAAGTTGATTAAAACTGTATGCACTTTCTAAATCATGAAAGAAAAGAAAATGGGTTTCATGTCCCTTTAAATCCTTAAACCCATTGTAAATACTTCATGTGGTACTTTGCCTATCGTACCACAACATGACATATTTACGTCCAAGCTGCAAGAATCTCCAGCAGTAACTTTACAGCCGAGAGCTGGAGTTCCTGATGTCCAGACATCTGCCTGCATGTGGAGCCAGAGCACAATCGGTGCTCCAGTTTCATATGAATGTAGATGCCAGATCATTACAGACAGTGACACTGTGTGTGTCACTGTCTGTAAAGATCATCTGCTGGTGCCGGTGTTCTAAAGTAAATGGTATACCATAGGAATGTGTATACTATGTCACTTCCGGTGACGTATTAACAGCTGTTGGAGCGGTGTGGTGCACAATGCGCATGCGCAAGAGGACCAACCTCCTACAAACAGCTGTTTAAGGAGATTTACTTGCGAACAACAGGTCGAGGTTATTAAAAATGTTACTGAAATGTGTAATGGTGCTCATAAATCACAAGAAAGAATGCATGCTTCTGTCCAAGTGACATGTGACTGTGAAAATGCAAAATATGAGGATTTGTGTTGCGGTGACTCCTGATGTCATATTACTTTCAAGATCATGTAACATAAATTTGTGACTACATGGAGGTGGATGGAAGATTTTGAGTCTTTGACATTTACTCTTTGATTCAACACCATATAGCGACTGCAGTGCGGGCATGCACAGTGAAGGCTATTAGCTTCTATAAATTATGATTACGGGCCATATATATCCTCGACCCGTTGCTTAATTTCCATCAGCTGTTTGGAGGAGGCTGGGCCTCTTGTGCATGCGCATTGAGCGCAACACCCCTCCAGCAGCTGAATCACGTGACCTAAAGTGACGTGGTATACACATTCCTATGCGGTATACCACTTTCTTTAGAACACCGGCAAGAGGTGTGGGAGGGAAAGTGGGAGGCGAGTGGGGTGTTCAGCAGCGGAAGGGGAGGGAGGGGGAGGGAGGGAGTAGGATGGACCCTACACTGTAGAAAACAAATTGAGGAGGAGGGAGGGATGGGGAGCTACACTACAGAAAAAAAGGTGGGGTGAGCGGGTGGGGGGACCACTACACTACAGAAAACAAAAAACAAAAAAAGATATGTGATCTCGGGTGTTAAGCAGGCAAAGGGATTTGACATGGACATACATATATATACATATACATGATATGTATGTATGTATGTGTGTATATATATATATATATATATATATATATATATATATACAGGGAGTGCAGAATTATTAGGCAAGTTGTATTTTTGAGGATTAATTTTATTATTGAACAACAACCATGTTCTCAATGAACCCAAAAAACTCATTAATATCAAAGCTGAATAGTTTTGGAAGTAGTTTTTAGTTTTTTTTTAGTTATAGCTATTTTAGGGGGATATCTGTGTGTGCAGGTGACTATTACTGTGCATAATTATTAGGCAACTTAACAAAAAACAAATATATACCCATTTCAATTATTTATTTTTACCAGTGAAACCAATATAACATCTCAACATTCACAAATATACATTTCTGACATTCAAAAACAAAACAAAAACAAATCAGTGACCAATATAGCCACCTTTCTTTGCAAGGACACTCAAAAGCCTGCCATCCATGGATTCTGTCAGTGTTTTGATCTGTTCACCATCAACATTGCGTGCAGCAGCAACCACAGCCTCCCAGACACTGTTCAGAGAGGTGTACTGTTTTCCCTCCTTGTAAATCTCACATTTGATGATGGACCACAGGTTCTCAATGGGGTTCAGATCAGGTGAAAAAGGAGGCCATGTCATTAGATTTTCTTCTTTTATACCCTTTCTTGCCAGCCACGCTGTGGAGTACTTGGACGCGTGTGATGGAGCATTGTCCTGCATGAAAATCATGTTTTTCTTGAAGGATGCAGACTTCTTCCTGTACCACTGCTTGAAGAAGGTGTCTTCCAGAAACTGGCAGTAGGACTGGGAGTTGAGCTTGACTCCATCCTCAACCCGAAAAGGCCAAACAAGCTCATCTTTGATGATACCAGCCCAAACCAGTACTCCACCTCCACCTTGCTGGCGTCTGAGTCAGACTGGAGCTCTCTGCCCTTTACCAATCCAGCCACGGGCCCATCCATCTGGCCCATCAAAACTCACTCTCATTTCATCAGTCCATAAAACCTTAGAAAAATCAGTCTTGAGATATTTCTTGGCCCAGTCTTGACGTTTCAGCTTGTGTGTCTTGTTCAGTGGTGGTCGTCTTTCAGCCTTTCTTACCTTGGCCATGTCTCTGAGTATTGCACACCTTGTGCTTTTGGGCACTCCATTGATGTTGCAGCTCTGAAATTTGGCCAAACTGGTGGCAAGTGGCATCTTGGCAGCTGCACGCTTGACTTTTCTCAGTTCATGGGCAGTTATTTTGCGCCTTGGTTTTTCCACACGCTTCTTGCGACCCTGTTGACTATTTTGAATGAAACGCTTGATTGTTTGATGATCACGCTTCAGAAGCTTTGCAATTTTAAGAGTGCTGCATCCCTCTGCAAGATATCTCACTATTTTTGACTTTTCTGAGCCTGTCAAGTCCTTCTTTTGACCCATTTTGCCAAAGGAAAGGAAGTTGCCTAATAATTATGCACACCTGATATAGGGTGTTGATGTCATTAGACCACACCCCTTCTCATTACAGAGATGCACATCACCTAATATGCTTAATTGGTAGTAGGCTTTCGAGCCTATACAGCTTGGAGTAAGACAACATGCATAAAGAGGATGATGTGGTCAAAATACTCATTTGCCTAATAATTCTGCACTCCCTGTATATATTTATGTATTTATAAGTGTATATACAGTATGTTTTTACAGACGTATTTACACATATAAACATATAAATATATATGTACACATATATAGACATATGTATAAGTGCATTAGAGACCTTTGCAGTTAAAGGGACACTACCCAAATTTTATCTTCCTTGATTCAGATAGAGCATGCGATTTTAAGCAACTTTCTAATGTACTTTAGCATCTAAACTTACATTCTTGCATTATAAATAAAGATACCAAGAGAATGAAGAAAATTTGATAATAGGAGTAAATTAGAAAGTTGCTTAACCCTTTGAGTGCTAAGATTTTTTTAAGGATTTTTTTATTTTTTGAACAAATTATGTTTAACTTTTTTTTTTTTTTTTAGACCCCCAAGACTTACACTGTTGGAAAGGTTAGACGATTACCTTATACATTGTTAAGTATATATAAAGTTGTGCGTTGACATCATCACGTTATTGCACATGATGTCATCACACAAAACAGGAAGCCCCAGCGATGTCTGTCACTCTACAGGCACGATTGCCAGGGTAGGAGCCCCCAGATCTCCCTCAAGGTGGGAGAGTGCTAGTGACAGCTCTGAGCCATCATTAGCACCAGAGTTGGAAACTCTGTGACAGCTCAGAGCCGTCATTAGCACTCAAAGGGTTAAAATTTCATGCTCTATCTGAATCACGAAAGAAAAAAATTGGGTTCAGTGTCCCTTTGAGTAAATGAAAACAAATATTTCTGCAATATTCATATTTAATAAAGGTTTTAACAATGTATTTACTGCAAATATTTCACAGTCCAATGTTCTGCACATAGAGGAATATGTTCCATGTATTTATAAATAGAATATTCCTATATACAGTATATCTGTACATATCTATACAACAGAAAATAGAAGGCACTCACCAGATTTAACAAGGGATGAAAACACTTTATTCCCTTATGTGTAACATTTCAGGGAAACACTCCCCATCTTCAGACAATCAATTTAACCAAACCTTAAGCAATGATTTAAATACCCTCTTACCTCATTAACAATCAACCCACATGTGAAGTCCAGCAGGGGCGTGGCTGGTGCGCGTGTCATCATATGTCGTCCATTGCCTAGCAACCTGCCAGCATTTGTCAATAACCATTACCATGTAATTTTAGACATATCTCTGATGAAGCGCATGTGCCCATGCGCGAAACGCGTAAGATAGGAGCTTACCTGTGTCTGATGATAAGCCTGCTCCTAATAAACACTCTATTTCATTCACTCTGAAGACTCCGCATTCTTTTTCCTCATTTCATAATTTTAGACATAGCTAACACCTGTGCTACTAAACTTTACTTAAAAACAAATTACTAAATACTATCAGTATGCACAACTTATTGACTAGACCGTACTTTAAATAAGTGCTTAAAGGAGGTATAGCATGAAAATACTAATATAGATACGCAAATAAACGAAATAAACTAAGAAAAAATAAACAAAATAAACTAAGAAAAAATATATAAATAGAAAATAAATAAATAAAATAAAAAATAATAAATAATAAAAACATAAGTAAAATGGGCAAAAATTAAACAAAAAATAAACCTAAAGAGCCTATGACAAGAAACATATAGAAAAAACAAAAAAAATACACAAAAAAAAAATTTATAGGGTGATTGAAAAGAGTTGAGACTAGGAAGAAGATAGGAAACAGAGAATAAGATGAAAAAATAGAAAAAGAAAAGAAAAAGGAGAGAAAAGAAAAAGATAAGGGGAAGAAGAGAAAAAAAGAAAGAAAGGTAGAAAGAAAGAAAGAGAGAGAGAGAGAGAGAGAGAGAGAGAGAGAAGAAGAAGAATCTACCACTATCAGAGCAACAGTTAGGCTATATTATCCAAATGGAGCTTTAAAGGAAACTATGTCATTCCAGTTTCGTATTAAGGCCCTTCGGGGTAATAGTGTCCAATTCAAAAGTCCATCTTGTTTCATTCTGTAGGAGTATCCTATTCCTATCTCCTCCACGGCTGAGTGTAGGTACATGGTCTATAATATGAGATCGTAAGTCTGATATGTTATGACCTTGTTCTAGGAAATGTTGTGCTACCTGTTGGTTAGAGTCCCCTATACGTAATGCTTGTCGTATGGCACTCCGATGGTTGGCCATCCTTGTTCTTAAGTCGTTACAGGTTTTACCCACATAAAACAAACTACATGGACAGTAAAGCGGGTATACAATGTATGGGGTGGTGCAGGTGGCCCTGTGTTTAAGGTAATACTTCTTCTTGTGCCTGGGGTGATTGAAATATCTACCCACTTGTAAGCTGTTACATGTTGTACAGCCGCTACATCTGTAGCAACCCGGTATAGTAATTTGCTTATTCAACCAGTTTTTTGAGTAGCAGTGCACTGGGTCTGTCATCTGAAGGCTATCTTTGAGTGATTACCCTTTTCTGTATCCAACCCGTGGTACTTCCATATTTTTGAAGGGTAACATGTCGTCACTTTGTAGTATTTCCAAATTGCGCTTCAAGATTTGGTTAAACTCATTCTTGTCTGCTGTATATGTTGTAGTGAATGAGTAACAAGAAATAACACCAAAAAAGACACCGCACAGATCCAGCAAGAAGAGATGGAACAGAACTTTAAATAAAGAGGATATAAGAGCAAGGTCCTGAGAGAACAAAGGATTCAGGCAGGGATGGCAAAACAGAAGAACAAGGAGTTAATAGAACCAAACAAAAAGAGGCTGACATTCACTACAACATATACAGCAGACAAGAATGAGTTTAACCGCATCTTGAAGTCGAATTGGGAAATACTACAACGTGACGACATGTTACCCTTTAAAAATATGGAGGTACCATGGATTGGATACAGAAAAGGGAAATCACTCAAAGATAGCCTTCAGATGACAGACCCAGTGCACTGCTACTCAAAAAACTGGTTGAATAAGCAAATGACTAAACCGGGTTGCTACAGATGTAGCGGCTGTACAACATGTAACGGATTACAAGTGGGTAGATATTTCAATCACCCCAGGCACAAGAAGAAGTATTAGGTTAAACACAGGGTCACCTGCACCACCCTATACATTGTATACCTGCTTTACTGCCTGTGTAGTTTGTTTTACGTGGGTAAAACCTGTGACGACTTAAAGAACAAGGATTGCCAACCATCGAAGTGCAATACAACAAGCATTACGTATAGGAGACTCTAACCAACCGGTAGCACGACATTTCCTAGAACGAGGTCACAATGTATCAGACTTACGATCTCATATTATAGACCATGTACCTACACTCAGCCGTGGAGGAGATAGGAATAGGATACTCCTACAGAAAGGAACAAGATGGACTTTTGAATTGGACACTATTACCCCGAAGGGCCTTAATACAAAACTGGAATGGCATAGTTTCCTTTAAAGCTCCATTTGGATAATATAGCCTAACTGTTGCTCTGATAGTGGCAGGTTCTCCTTCTCTCTCTCTCTCTCTCTCTCTCTCTCTCTCTTTCTTTCTTTCTCCCTTTCTTTGTCTTTTTCTTTTTCTCTTCCTTCCCCTTATCTTTTTCTTTTCTCTCCTTTTTCTTTTCTTTTTATATTTTTTCTTCATATTCTCCGTTTCCTATCTTCTTCCTAGTTTCACCTCTTTTCAATCTCCCTATAAATTTTGTGTATTTTTCGTATTTTTTTGTGTTTTTCTATGTTTCTTGTCGTAGGCTCTTTATGTTTATTTTTTGTTTAATTTTTGCCCATTTTACTTATGTTTTTATTATTTATTATTTTTTATTTTATTTATTTATTTTCTATTTATATATTTTTTCTTAGTTCATTTCGAATTTACTTCTTGTTCCTCTGCGTATCTATATTAGTATTTTCATGCTATACCTCCTTTAAGCATATGTGAAATATGATATACCTTGAGAGCGTGCAGCTAATATTATCAGCATAGTTATTAGCATTCATTGCTTAACATATTTATTAGCGAATAGACGGTATAACTGTTCTGCAAGTAGTTAATGGATCTCTTGTATGATTTACAGACATTTTTAACATTGTTTAGTATTTACTTATTTAAAGTACGGTCTAGTCAATAAGTTGTAGTGCATACTGATAGTATTTAGTAATTTGTTTTTAAGTAAAGTTTCTTAGCACAGGTGTTAGTTATGTCTAAAATTACATGGTAATGGTTATTGACAAATGCTGGCAGGTTGCTAGGCAACGGATGCCGTCTGATGACACGCGCACCAGCCACGCCCCTGCTGGACTTCACATGTGGGTTGATTGTTAATGAGGTAAGAGGGTATTTAAATCCTTGCTTAAGGTTTGGTTAAATTGATTGTCTGAAGACGGGGAGTGTTTCCCTGAAATGTTACACAAAGTGTTTTCACCCCTTGTTAAATCCAGTGAGTGCCTTCTCTTTTTTGTTATATTTGCATATTTTTAGTGCACCCCGGTACAATAACGGTCGTCGAGAGCGCTAGGCCATACTGAACTTGCACATATCTCATCTATAATATAATCATCTATATATATATAGTTATTAATATATATTTGTGCAACATACCATCAGATATATGTAGAAATATTTATTTATGAATAAATAGTACATATTCAGTTATGTAAAGAACAATGGAATATGAAATATTCATATTTTCATGTTGGTTTAGCGCAACAGAGAATATGTGATTATGTTTGCAGAGAGTGGGGTGCTCTCCATTGACTTCTATTGGGGAATACGTGAACGCGCACACAATATTGTAACCGGATTTTTGCACTAGTTAGGTTACCGCTAGAGTGAAAACTGTTTACTCGTAATCCGAGTGCAACCCAACTAGTGCAAAAATCTTAATTCTAGTGCAATTAACACTCAGCTCCACTTGTATTCTAGCCCTATGTCTTTTGCATAGAAACATAGGTGAGGTGCTTCTATATTAGACATGTGCGATTCATTTCGGATCGATTCGGAAATTAGGCCGAATTTGTAAAATTCGGGATTCGGATCGATTCGGATTTCCGAATTAAAATAGTGCCGAATTTACCAAATAAATCCGAATTAGTTTGGATTTATTCGGATTTATTCGGTAGATTCGGATGGCCATGGATTACACTAGTATTGTACAGTATATTAGGTTATATCACTCTGCTATGGGTTACACCTAATATACAGTACATAATACTAGTCTAATACACAGCACATCCCACCAAACACTTACCGAAATTCTAAATTTCCGAACCGAAACGAACCGAATCCAGCCAAATTTATTTGAATACAAATGAATCCGAAACAAATCCGAACCAAATTAATTCGAATTTTTCCAAATTCAAATCGATCCGAACTGAAATAAAAAAAAATCAGAATCGATCCGAACCGAACCAAACCAAACCAAATTTTTTCGCCATGCACATATCTATTCTATATGTAACAGGTGATGATCATAGGAATAGCAATCATCTGTCTACCAAATGACTCTTAGGATTACCTGGGCTGTAAAACAGACCATAACAACCCATATAAGCACTAAAATGGGACAAGTGATACCTATGTTAATTTTGTAAGTTTATCTCATAGGTGGTTATCAAATGATCACCACAGCAACAGTAATCACCTGATAGAATCATATGGACATGGAATAAAATCAGGATGGTGAGGTATCCCCTCAGTTTCCTCCTTAATCATTAGAGGGACATAAGACTCATAATTTAAAGAAGCAATATTCCTCTTTCAAAGTAATGATATGTGTTGGTCCAGATGGAAGGTGATTGTTATAGCAGTGATCTTTATCTCAAATCATTGGTTCTATTGAAAGGTTCTGGTAATTCTTAAGAGGCTCTTATTGACCCTTAATCATAGAAAAATATAAAAAAAACTTCTAATTTTAAAGAGAGCTTACAGTAATTGCCATCCCCTGACAGCACTCACTGACCTATTGTGTTGTTGATTTTAGGATTCTGTTTTTCCAAGCTAATACAAATTGCAGGTATCAAACTAACTGGGTTATTGAAAAAAATTGATTATATTTGATGAAAATCTATAAAGGATGATTTTTAACACAGATATTTTCTGTGTGGTATTTATTGTATTATTTTTACTACTTTAAGTGACTTTGGACAGGTAGTGAAGCATTCATACAAAAATAAGTCACCACTCATTAAAATTAGAATATAGTATCATTTTAAAATGGTTAGATATTTTATTCATACCCATTTTTCAGAGTGATAAAAAAAATTTTTTTATTTTTAACCCCTCAAAGACCACAACATACCCAGTATGTTATTGGTCCTTAAGGTTTTTTTGGCCCGGAATAGTACAGGTATCACCGCCAGCAGAAAGACTGGGCTATCATAACCTCCCTTCCTTCTACAGGGCTCCATTTATAGCGCGGTCTATAGAGCCACAATATAAAAAACATTGAAAGGCAAGCGACTTGCATGGTATGTTGCTGCTTGTTATGGGGTTACATTTAAATTAGGGGTATTGATTAATAATATAGGTATAAAATCCAACCTTGTTTAGTATTTTTGTAAAAGTAAACAGATGATAAAAATGTATGCTTTAAACTTTTAGCGAATGATAACCCTATGCTAACTTTTTTTAATGTTTACATAGGTTATAGAAAATGACAATTTCTATTTACATTTTATAGCTTGTTTTCATATTCAGCTATTTATTCAAATTACAGTGATTTGCTAAAAGTGTTTGATTGTCTGAAAAAAACAATGTTTACTTTGCATGAGTACCTCACAATAAATAAAGAAATAAAGAAATAAAAAATATTGATATTTTAAGGCAAGAACTAGGAAAACTAAAAGTGTCATCAGCAACAATATGTGACATGGTTGATCAGCAAAAGGGTTAAAGAAATAAAAACCATATAAAAATACAAAAATGCATCTTCAAAAAGTTATTGTTGCTAGTTTGATAACATGTGACCTGCTACAGACATGAGTATGGGTGCATTTACTTTTGCAGATGATTAGAATAACTTATTACAAGTCATATGACAGCATGAAAACACCTACAGCTGTAACTGCAGTTATAATTTGAGCAGTGATAGCATTTTACAAATACAGTTTTATCAACTCTAATATGTTGCAAAAATAATTTTTTTTTTCTTTTTTTTTTTCTTTCAAATTCAAAAATATGTTGTCCACAATACACCGTCATATTAATGGTCTCATTTCGTCATACATAACTAACAAACCATCTGTTGAATCTTAAAATAAGTCTCCATAGTTAGATGTAAATAATACAATATTTAGGTACAAGGTATAGCTACTACAAAGCTGTTAGAAGAATTTTAAATTATTATTAATTAAATGGATCCAGCAGGGGTAAAAATATATAATAAAAAAAAATAAAACAATAAAGTGAAGGCCCTACCCCAACACTCCTGCAAAAATACTTTTAATCGTAACTGAAATTCCCTAATGTGAGTCCAAATCTAATTCTTATTTTCTATAAATTTTGGCCAAGTACATTTGGGTAAAATCCACTTCTGCTAATTTTTAGTAAATATTTTATTTTGAGTTGTAGTAGTAGTGTGTATAACCTATATATACTGTAATTCTGAGCTTGGACAGTGCAATGTCTATTAATTAAGCAAAACTGAATTAATTTTGCTAAATGTGTAAGAATTTTACAAGATGAATTATTTGTTTAGTGTAATTGTGCAATCCCTTGTATGAAGACTAATACCAGAGCTAGCCTGCAGGGCTGCCACTAGAAATTGTGGGGCCCCTTACAGGGTCCACCGCCCTTTGACATTTGCAATTTTTGGGCAAGTGACTAAAATGCAGGCCTACTTTATTCTTAAGTGTGTAGTCAAAGTTGAAAATGTTGTAAAGGTAGTAACACACATACGCAAAGAAACACTCATACAACCTCACAGACACACTCACACAGACACGCAACAGCCAAAACGTGCTCACATAGAAACAATTACACACATATACACAGAAACGCACAGAAACAATTCATCATACACAGAAACATTAGAGGCTATCAGTGAAACAAACAAATCACAAATACTGTCATCTGTAATGCTCATGGGATATTTCTCTGTCAGACCAAACTTGGCCAGTAGTCTTCTTATCCCAGCGTCAAGTGAAAAGATAAGGAAATATCCCAGAACAAAGTGAGTTTAAGAAATGAGGTAAGCAGTACTCACGGTAGACAGGGTAGTCGTTCACGGCAATAAGGGTAAAGCAGAGAATGGTCAGAGACAGGCAGTATACGGCAACAGAAAGGCAATCCAGCAGTTTAGGGGTTGAACACTAGAATGGTTAGAGACAGGCAGAGTTTGGTGACAGAATGGCAATCCAGCAGTTTAGGGGTTAACCAGTAGAATGGTCAGAGACAGGCAGAGGTTAGCAACAATAAGACAATCCAGCAGTTCAGAGGTAAACCAGTAGAATGGTCAGAAACAGGCAGAGGTCAGCAACAATTAGGTAAAACCAGCAGTTCAGAAATTCAGGGGTAAACCAGTATAATAGTCAGGAACAGGCAGAGGTCAGCAACATTAAGGCAATCCAGCAGTTCAGGGGTAAAGCAATAGAGTAGTCTTGAAACAGGCAAAGTTCAGTAACGATAAGGCAAACAGCAGTTCAGGGGATAAGCAAAATATAACCACCCAGGAGCAAACACAGTGACACCTATACCTAGGCAAAATGAATAAAGTGAGAGGTACTTACATAGGCGCAGGTTCACGGCAAGAACATCAAACAGGAGAGCGGCATCAAAGGCCAGAAGCAGCATACGGCGATGACGTCATTGCCACAATAACCGCCGCAACCATGGCAACAGCCATGGTAGGGAAGGCAGAGCTGCTGCCAAGATGTGTGACACAGCCCCCCTCTCAAAGGGTACCCCAGGGACCCTAACGTGGCTTGGAGGAATAAACAGAATGAAACCTGGAGAACAAAGATGGAACATGCATATCACGGGCTGGAATCCAGGAATGATCCGCCACAGAGAAACCCTTCCAATGCACTAGGTATTGAAGTTGCCTGCATCTGAGTCTGGAGTCTAGGATTTTAGGAGGAGGAGGTCTGAGTCAAGTATATATTTTTGTGTTGTAAGGCCTGAGCAGTGATATATGGAAGACTGGGTGTATGTGCAGGTTTCTGGGCAAAGCCACTCTGTAGCAACAGGAGAAAGTCTTTTAAGGACCTTGCATAGGCCGATATACCTAGGCCCTAATTTATGACAGGTTTGATGAAAACGAACATGTCGGTTTAGAGACCAAGACGCGTTCACCTACTGAAAAGGCACAAACAGTAGCTCGATGATGATCGGCAAACCTCTTGTATCTGGAGACAGCTGAACATAACCGAGAGCGAATACGTTGCCAATGAGTAGTGAGGTCAGTAAAGCGACATTCTGTAGCAGGAACCCCTCGGCTAGATTTAGAGTTCTGCGGCCAAAGGGGTGCGTTACCTACTCGTGCTTTTTTTCTCCCGCACCTTTTAAATACCGCTGGTATTTAGAGTTCACAGAAGGGCTGCGTTAGGCTCCAAAAAGGGAGCGTATAGCATATTTACCGCCACTGCAACTCTCAATACCAGCATTGCTTACGGACGCGGCCAGCTTAAAAAACGTGCTTGTGCACGATTCCCCCATAGGAAACAATGGGGCTGTTTGAGCTGAAAAAAAACCTAACACCTGCAAAAAAGCAGTGTTCAGCTCCTAACGCAGCTACATTGTTTCCTATGGGGAAACACTTCCTAAGTCTGCACCTAACACTCTAACATGAACCCCGAGTCTAAACACCCCTAACCTTACACTTATTAACCCCTAATCTGCCACCCCCGCTATCGCTGACCCCTGCATATTATTATTAACCCCTAATCTGCTGCTCCGTACACCGCCGCTACCTACATTATACCTATGTACCCCTAATCTGCTGCCCCTAACACCGCCGACTCCTATATTATATTTATTAACCCCTAATCTGCCCCCCACAACGTCGCCTCCACCTACCTACAATAATTAACCCCTAATCTGCCGACCGAACCGCACCGCTACTATAATAAATGTATTAACCCCTAATCCGCCTCACTCCCGCCTCAATAACCCTATAATAAATAGTATTAACCCCTAATCTGCCCTCCCTAACATCACCGACACCTAACTTCAAACATTAACCCCTAATCTGCCGACCGAAGCTCCCCGCTATTCTAATAAATTTTTTAACCCCTAAAGCTAAGTCTAACCCTAACCCTAACACCCCCCTAAATTAAATATAATTTTTATCTAACGAAATAAATTAACTCTTATTAAATAAATTATTCCTATTTAAAGCTAAATACTTACCTGTAAAATAAACCCTAATATAGCTACAATATAAATTATTATTATATTGTAGCTATTTTAGGATTAATATTTATTTTACAGGCAACTTTGTATTTATTTTAACCAGGTACAATAGCTATTAAATAGTTAATAACTATTTAATAGTTACCTAGTTAAAATAATTACAAAATTACCTGTAAAATAAATCCTAACCTAAGTTACAATTAAACCTAACACTACACTATCAATAAATTAATTAAATAAAATACCTACAATTATCTACAATTAAACCTAACACTACACTATCAATAAATTAATTAAACACAATACCTACAAATAAATACAAATAAATAAACTAACTAAAGTACAAAAAATAAAAAAGAACTAAGTTACAAAAAATAAAAAAATATTTGCAAACATTAGAAAAATATTACAACAATTTTAAACTAATTACACCTACTCTAAGCCCCCTAATAAAATAACAAAGACCCCCAAAATAAAAAAATTCCCTACCCTATTCTAAATTAAAAAAGTTCAAAGCTCTTTTACCTTACCAGCCCTTAAAAGGGCCATTTGCGGGGCATGCCCCAAATAATTCAGCTCTTTTGCCTGTAAAAAAAAACATACAATCCCCGCCCCAACATTACAAACCACCACCCACATACCCCTAATCTAACCCAAACCCCCCCTTAAATAAACCTAACACTAAGCCCCTGAAGATCTTCCTAACTTATCTTTACCATGCCAGGTCCACCGTTCGCTCCAGGCTCCGAAATCTTCATCCAAGCCCAAGCGGGGGCTGGCGATCCATAATCCGGCTGAAATCTTCTATAAAGCGGTGGCTGAAGAGGTCCAGAAGAGGCTCCAAAGTCTTCATCCTATCCGGGAAGAAGAGGAGATCCGGACCGGCAACCATCTTGATCCAAGCGGCATCTTCTATCTTCATCCAATGACGAACGGCTCCATCTTGAAGACCTCCAGCGCGGATCAATCTTCAGATTGAGCTTGCATTCTATTGGCTGTTCCGATCAGCCAATAGAATGCGAGCTCAATCTGATTGGCTGATTGGATCAGCCAATCGGATTGAACTTGATTCTGATTGGCTGACTCCATCAGCCAATCAGAATTTTCCTACCTTAATTCCGATTGGCTGATAGAATCCTATCAGCCAATCGGAATTCGAGGGACGCCATCGTGGATGACGTCCCTTAAAGGAACCTTCATTCTTCAGTTGGACGTCGGAAGAAGAAGATGGATCCGCGCTGAAGGTCTTCAAGATGGAGCCGTTCGTCATCGGATGAAGATAGAAGATGCCGCTTGGATCAAGATGGTTGCCGGTCCGGATCTCCTCTTCTTCCCGGATAGGATGAAGACTTTGGAGCCTCTTCTGGACCTCTTCAGCCGCCGCTTGATAGAAGATTTCAGCCGGATTATGGATCGCCAGCCCCCGCTTGGGATTGGATGAAGATTTCGGAGCCTTAGGTTTATTTAAGTGGGGTTTGGGTTTTTTATTTTTTGTAACTTAGTTCTTTTTTATTTTTTGTACTTTAGTTAGTTTATTTAATTGTATTTATTTGTAGGTATTGTATTTAATTAATTTATTGATAGTGTAGTGTTAGGTTTAATTGTAGATAATTGTAGGTATTTTATTTAATTAATTTATTGATAGTGTAGTGTTAGGTTTAATTGTAACTTAGGTTAGGATTTATTTTACAGGTAATTTTGTAATTATTTTAACTAGGTAACTATTAAATAGTTATTAACTATTTAATAGCTATTGTACCTGGTTAAAATAAATACAAAGTTGCCTGTAAAATAAATATTAATCCTAAAATAGCTACAATATGATTATAATTTATATTGTAGCTATATTAGGGTTTATTTTACAGGTAAGTATTTAGTTTTAAATAGGATTAATTTATTTAATAAGAGTTAATTTATTTAGTTAGATAAAAAATATATTTAATTTAGGGGGGTGTTAGGGTTAGGGTTAGACTTAGCTTTAGGGGTTAAAAAATGTATTAGAATAGCAGTGAGCTCCGGTCGGCAGATTAGGAGTTAATGTTTGAAGTTAGGTGTCGGCGATGTTAGGGAGGGCAGATTAGGGGTTAATACTATTTATTATAGGGTTATTGAGGCGGGAGTGAGGCGGATTAGGGGTTAATACATTTATTATAGTAGCGGTGCGGTTCGGTCGGCAGATTAGGGGTTAATAAGTGTAGGTAGGTGGCGGCGATGTTGGGGACGGCAGATTAGGGGTTAATAAATATTATGTAGGTGTCGGCGGTGTTAGGGGCAGCAGATTAGGGGTACATAGGGATAACGTAGCTGGCGGCGGTGTACGGAGTGGCAGATTAGGGGTTAAAAAAATATGCAGGTGTCAGCGATAGCGGGGGCGGCAGATTAGGGGTTAATAAATATAATATAGGGGTCGGCGATGTTAGGGGCAGCAGATTAGGGGTACATAGGGATAACGTAGCTGGCGGCGGTGTACGGAGCGGCAGATTAGGGGTTAAACAATTTTAATAGAGTGGCGGCGATGTGGGGGGACCTTGGTTTAGGGGTACATACATAGTTTATGGGTGTTAGTATACTTTAGAGCACAGTAGTTAAGAGCTTTATAAAACGGTGTTAGCCCAGAAAGCTCTTAACTCCTGTTTTTTTTCTGCGGCTGGAGTTTTGACGTTAGATTTCTAACGCTCACTTCAGCCACGACTCTAAATACCGGCGTTAGAAAGATCCCATTGAAAAGATAGGATACGCAAATGGCGTAGTGGGATCTGCGGTATGGAAAAGTCGCGGCTGCAAAGTGAGCGTTAGACCCTTTACTGACTGACTCCAAATACCAGAGTGCGGTAAAAACCAGCGTTAGGAGCCTCTAACGCTGGTTTTGATGGCTACCGCCCAACTCTAAATCTAGCCGCCTGTATGCTGAGCAGAAAGAGGAAAGACATGAGGTTGATAGTCTGCAGTGGCTTGGAATGGAGAACATCGTAGAGAGGAGTGCCAGTGAGTGTTCTTTGCCAGCTTGGCCAGGAGCAATAATTCAGACCAATTGGTATGTAGAGAATTAACATAGGTTCTGCGATAAGTCTTGAGATCTTGATTCATTCTCTTCTTTAGCCCATTAGTTTAGGGATGGTAACCAGAGAACAAAGAAACAGTGGTTCCAATAAACTTGCAAAAAGCTCTCCAAAAGGTAGAGATGAATTGAGGACCTCTGTCAGAAACAATAATCACAGGAATCCCATGAAGTCATACCACATGTAACAGAAAAAGGGTTGATAATTCTTAAGGCATATGGCAACTTGGTCAAGGGTATGACATGAGCAAGTCTGGAAAATCGATCCACCACAACCCAGATTACCATATGATGGTCAGAAGGAGGGAGGTCCACAACAGAATTCATTGCCATGTGTGTCTAGGGTTGTTTGGGAGTAGACAATGGTTGGAGCAGGCCTTAACATAATACTGAGAGTCAGACTACCTAGTAGGCCACCATACATGTCGGAAAAGAAGTTTAAAAGTTCTTGTCATACCAGGATGTCCTGATAGTTTGCTGTCATGAGCATAGGATAGCACAGGAGTGCGAAGGTTCGGATTGGAGGTACAAAAAGGAGCTGGAGGGACTACAGGAGGTTTTCTAGACTGGGCACATTACAGTCTTTGAAGAAGAGAGGTGTTAAGGTGAGCAAGCACACAGGACGGAGGAATGATGTGTTCTATAGGTGCTTCAGAAGAGTCATTAGACTAAGGAAACTGACCGGAAAGAGCATCAGCCTTTTTATTCTTGGTCCCAGGAAGATAAGAGACACTGAAGTTAAAGCAAGAAAAGAACAAGGCCCATCTGGTCTGTCGAGGATAGAGTCGATAAGCAGTCTCTAGGTACGTCAGATTCTTGTGGTCAGTGAGAATCTGAATGGGATTGGCGGTACCCTCTAGCCTATGACTCATTTTAGTCAGGGCTATCTTAATGGCTAAGATTTCATGATTACCCACATCGTAATTCCTCTCTGCAGGAGTAAACCGTTTGGAAAAAAGGCTACAGCGTGCAACTTGGAGGTTAAAGGGTCCCTTTGGGTTAAGACTGCACCAGCTCCTATCTCAGAGGCATCAACCTCTAGAGTGAACTGTAGGTCAGGATCAGGACGGCGGAGCACAGAAGCAGAGCAAAAGACCTTTTTCAGATGCGAGAAAGCATCCACAGCTACAGGAGGCCAATTCTTGCAGTCTCTGTTTCGTATAGTCAGCTCAGTGAATGGAGCAACGATTTTGGAGAAGTTCTTTATAAACTTCAAGAATCTCTGTTGTTCCTTTAATGAGGTGGGTTGAGGCCATTCCAGAACTGTGGTTAGTTTTGTAGGATGTATGGCAAAACCCTCCTTTGAGATGACATATCCAAGGAATTGGATCTGGACTTGATCAAACTCACATTTTTCCAGCTTGGCTACCAGATAATTGTTTCTGAGGCGAAGAAGTTTGTTTTACATGCTAATGATGCTCCTCAAGGGTGGAGGAGAATATGAGGATGTCATCCAAATAGACAATGACAGTGCGATTAAGGAAGGGAAAACATCATTGACGAATGCTTGGAAGACAACAGGGGCTTTGCACAACCCAAAAGGCATTACAAGGTATTTGCAATGCCCTGATCTCGTGTTGAAGGCATTCTTCCACTCATGTCCTGGGAAGATAAGAATGAGATTGTACGCCCAACGTAGATCCAACTTTGTAAAGTAGCAAGCATTTTGGAGCGCATTCTATAATCCAGTGATCAAAGGAATAGGATAACGGTTCTTGATTGTAATGTTGTTTATGGCTCTGTAGTGAATACAGGGTCTGAGACCATCATCATTTTTAATGACAAAAAAGAAGCCAACCCCCAGCAGGAGAGTAGGAAGGGCAAATAAAGCCTTAAGATAGGTTCTCTTGAATATAATCCTTCATGACCTTGGTTTCAGCTTTGGAGAGCAGATAAGTCCTCCTTTTAGTAAGTAGGGCTCCAGGAAAGAGGTCAATTTTGCAGTTGTAAGGACGGTAAGGTGGCAGCACATAAGCTGCTTTCTTTTCAAAGACATCCATAAATTCTGCATATACTGAGGGAAGATTAGAAGGGGTCAGAAGGCTGGCTATAGGAATGTGATGCAGCGGAGTAACCTTAGGCAGGCAGGAGTGAAAACAGAATTTACCCCAGGAGGCCAACTGTCCCTCAGTCCTGTCAAATTGAGGATTGTGTTTAAGTAGCCAAGGAAGACCAAGGATTACAGGTTGTGCAGAAGAATGAATGATATTGAACTGCAACTGTTCGGTATGTATGGCTCCCACAGTAATGGTTAGGGGTTCTGATTCAAAATGGATTAAACCTGATCCAAGGGGAGTGCAATCGAGAGTGGTTATTTTAAGACATTGTTTTTTTCTGAAGAAGAGGCAACCTTGCGTGAATCATGAAATGGTGATCTAGAACATTTCCAGCTGCCCCTGAATCAATAAAGGCTTGAGCGTGGACAGAATTCTGAAGAAAGGTAAGGGTAACAGGTTCCAGGATCCGAGAAGAGTGAGGGGAATTAGTAGTGGCCAGGCTTAGAGGTATCCCACTTTTATCCTCTAAGCATTAGCTTTCCCGACAGTGTAAAATTCTTGAGTTGGCGTGAATAAGAACCACAATAGAAACACAGTCTTAATCTCCTTCTTCTCTGTCTTTCAGATTCATTGGGCTTAAGGGAGGAGAGATCCATGGGTTCTTTTTCCGAGGTAACTGGAGGTGCTAAAGGAGTAGAGGATAGTCTAGTGACTGGATGGGTAGGAGGAGGAGAGGGAAGGAAAGCGAGAATCCAGACTGATGCAAAGTGTTTTGAATTCATCCAGGGAATTTGGAAAATCATGATAAGTGAGCTCATCCTTGATGCGCTCATGCAGAAGCTTATCCTTGATGCACTGCCATCCCAACTGGTCTCATGTGCCAAGGTGCAAAACTCAATGGCGTATTGTGCCACAGATCTATTGCTCTGGTTGAGATCTAAGAGAGAGTATTCTGCAGCAGAATTGCAGCCAGAGGTCCCAAATACGGAAGATAATGCAGAAATGAAGGTATATGCATTGTTCAGGAGCTGAGCACTCTGTTCCAAAAGGGGAGAGACCCAGGCTAGGGCCTTGTGTTTCAATAAAGAAATTATAAAAGTGACCTTTGACTAGTGAGACTGGAAGGTGTGAGGGTCATTATGAAAGTGCAGTCTGCACTGGTTGAGAAAACCCCAACAGTTGGTAGTACAATCATTTTTATCAGGCAACGGCATCCAGGGTATACTACTAGAAACAGAGGAGGAGGTTGGAGCACTAGCAGCAGGGACCGGCACCGGCTGCATAGCAACAGGAGCAGAGTTTTTCTCTCCAACCAGTGAGGAGAGCATAGCGGTTATAGTCTCTAGTTTAGAATCCAAATTCTGCAAGTGTATGGCATGGGTTCCAAGGGTCTGTCCCTGAAGAGAAACTGCTCTTGCTACCTCCATGGCCCAAGAAGAATGTAATACTCGTGGGATATTAACCTATCAGACTAAACTTGGCTAGTAGTTTTCTTGTACTGGCGTGGAAGGATAAGGAAATATCCCAGAACAACAACAACAGAGTTCAGCAACAGAAAGGCAATCAAGCAGTTCAGGGGTTAACCAGTAGAATGGTCAGAGACAGGCAGAGGTCAGCAACAATTAGGCAATCCAGCAGTTCAGCAGTTCAGGGGTAAATCAGTAGAATGGTCATGAACAGGCAGAGGTTAGCAACAATAAGGTAAAACCAGCAGTTCAGCAGTTCTGGGGTAAACCAGTAGAATAGTCAGGAACAGGCAGAGGTCAGCAACAATGAGGCAATCCAGCAGTTCAGCAGTTCAGGGGTAAAGCAATAGAGTAGTCTTGAAACAGGCAAAGTTCAGTAACGATAAGGCAAATAGCAGTTCAAGGGTTAAGCAAAATATAAGTACACAGGAGCACACACAGTTACACCTATACTTGGGCAAAGTGCATAAAGTGAGAGGTACATAGATAGGCGCAGGTTTGCGGCAAGAACATAAAACAGGATTGCGGCATCAGAGGCCAGAAGTGGCGTACATCCATGGCAAAGGATGTGGTAGGGAAGGCAGAACCGCTGCCAAGATGGAGCGGCATGACATCATCTTTAGATAGGTACCTACCCCTTATGTTTATTAACTACTGGCTATAAGTAATCAATACTTTGCTTTGTTGTGTGCAGATTAGTACTTCGCTTAGTGGTATGACAACCATTACAATTGTAGCAGAAAACGTATTGAATTACTCTGTAGTGTGCATTATCAGTATGAAAGTCTGCTTTGTAGTGTGTCACTACTCATGACAATGTTTACAGTAAGGCAGTTAGATCATTTCTATACTGTATGACAGTCAGTGTAAATAACATACGGCTAGATTACGAGTTTTGCGGTATGAGGGGTGCGGTATTAGCTTGCACGTTATTGTTACCGCTTACTTTCTTACAGGTTTTCCTAAACCCGGCGTTATCAGGCAAGAAGTTAGCGTAGAACAAAATTGAGCTCTATACCGCACTCCAATACCAGCACTGCTGAAAGCTGTGGTGAGCTGGTTTTACGTGAGCGTGCTGGATTTCTCCATAGACATCAATGGGGAGAGCCGGCTGAAAAAAAGTCTAACACCTGCAAAAAAAGCAGTGTAACGCTCCGTAACGCAGCCCCATTGATTCCTATGGGGAAACAAATTTTATGTTTACCTAACACCCTAAAATGAACCCCGAGTCTAAACACCCCTAATCTTACACTTATTAACCCCAATCTGCCGGCCCCGACATCACCGACACCTACATTATACTTATTAACCCCTAATCTGCTGCTCCGGACATCGCCACCACTTTAATAAACATATTAACCCCTAAACCGCTGCACTCCCGCCTCGCAAATACTAGTTAAATATTATTAACCCCTAATCTGCTGCCCCTAACATCGCCGCCACCGACCTACATTTATTAACCCCTAATCTGCCGCCCCAACATCGCCGCCACTATGCTAAAGTCTAACCCTAACATCCCCCTAACTTAAATATAATTAAAATAAATCTAAATAAAACCTACTATAAATAACGAAATAATTCCTATTTAAAATGAAATACTTACCTGTAAAATAAACCCTAAGCTAGCTACAATATAACTAATAGTTACATTGTATCTAGCTTAGGGTTTATTTTTATTTTACAGGCAAGTTTGTATTTATTTTAACTAGGTAGAATAGTTACTAAATAGTTATTAACTATTTACTAACTACCTAGCTAAAATAAATACTAATTTACCTGTAAAATAAAACCTAACCTGTCTTACAATAAAACCTAACCTTACACTACAATTAAATACATTACCTAAATTAAATACAATTACCTAAATTGCTAAACAAACACTAAATTACACAAAATAAAAAAATTAATTATCAGATATTTAAACTAATTACACCTAATCTAATAACCAAACAAAACAAAAACCTAGCCTAAACTAAACTACCAAAAGTCCTTTAAATGGCCTTTTGTGGGGCATTGCCCAAAAGAAATCAGCTCTTTTACCAGTAAAAAAAAAAAAAAAAAACCCCAACAGTAAAACCCACCACCCACACAACCAACCCTCCAAATAAAATCCTAACTAAAAAAAACTAAGCTCCCCATTGCCCTGAAAAGGGCATTTGTATGGGTATTGCCCTTAAAATTGCATTTAGCTCTTTTTCAGCCCAAAAGCCCTAATCTAAAAATAAAACCCACCCAAAAAAACCTTAAAAAAACCTAACACTAACCCCCTAAGATCCACTTACAGTTTTGAAGACCGGACATCCATCGTCAACAAAGCCGGGAGAAGTCTTCATCCAAGCGGCAAGAAGTCCTCAACGAAGCTGGGAGAAGTCTTCATCCAAGCCGGCAGACGTGATCCTCCAGATGGGCAGAAGTCTTCATCCAGACGACATCTTCTATCTTCATCCATCCGGCGCGGAGCGGCTCCAACTTCAAGACATCCGGCGTGGAGCATCCTCTTCTTCCGACGACTAACGACGAATGAAGGATCCTTTAAGTGACGTCATCCAAGATGGCGTCCCTTGAATTCTGATTGACTGATTTCTATAGAATTCTATCAGCCAATCTGAATTAAAGCTGAAAAAATCCTATTAGCTGATGCAATTTGCCAATAGGATTGAGCTTCAATCCTATTGGCTGATCCAATCAGCCAATAGGATTGAGCTTGCATTCTATTGGCTGTTCCAATCATGCAGAGCTCTGTATGTCAGCACAATGACCATACCAAGCTTTAAAATAACTTTACATTCGTAATTAAACTTTCATGATTCAGATAGAGCAAGCAATATTACTTCCATTAACAAAATGTGTACATTTGTTTTTTTTATATTTAGAACTTTTGAGTCACCAGCTCCTGCTGAACATGTGCAAGAATTCACAGAATATAAATATGCATTTGTGATTGGCTGATGGCTGTCACATGATACAGAGGGAGTGTAAATAGACATAACTTGTGAGGAAAAAATCTACTCATTTTAAGTTGACTAATTGCCATTGCATTGTCTTTTTATCATGCAAATCTACTATATCCACTGGTCATTTAACTACATGCAGCTAATGGAGAGCTAGAAGAATAGGTGTCATGTGACATGAATATGAAAGGTTTATTGTTAACTTGGCTGCAGCATTCTGTACTAGTTATGCTAAGGTATAGAGTCATATTTCAGCGCTACAGAATATAAAAAATAGTAGTCCAGAAAAAAAAAACATTGTGGAGATCTTTTGGTAATACCAGGTACTTTACCTGCTATGGATTTGTTTCAGTTTTGGTCCACAAAATGAATCTCTGAAAATTTAGAGCCCACTCAGGTAACATATAACATGCAAATAACATTTGTGATAAAATAGACTATTGTAGGACTGGATGAGTATACACCACAAAAGACTCTCTGTGTCCTACCAAAGTGAAAATCATCTGAGTACAAAACCATTTAATCCACAATATTTTTCCAGATAGTCAATTAATATAAAGATAAAATAATTCCCTCCATTGCTAGCATATGTGGATGACTAAACACAATGAACTGGGCTGTTTCTGTTCTAACATTCCTGAAAACCTTAATGAAAAGGGTCAGAGCTTTTATGAGTTTGGAGAAAAAGTTTCTAACTGAATTAAAACTGCTTTTTTCTATAGCTTTTC
Organism: Bombina bombina; assembly: GCF_027579735.1. Lineage (NCBI taxonomy): Eukaryota > Metazoa > Chordata > Amphibia > Anura > Bombinatoridae > Bombina > Bombina bombina. Next base: position 1,262,496,538 of record NC_069500.1, on the reverse strand, counting down.
CTAGAAAGGAAGGTATGAAACAGTTCTGTAGTTTAATATACAATCTTGATCTAATGATTGCTTTTAGACGTGGCCTTTAGTGATGTCGCAAATAGTTCGCCGGCGAATAGTTCCCGGCAAACATAGCTTGTTCGCGTTCGCCGCGGCGGGCGAACATATGCAATGTTCGGTCCACCCCCTATTCGTCATCATTGAGTAAAACTTTGACCCTGTACCTCACAGTCAGCAGACACATTCCAGCCAATCAGCAGCAGACTCTCCCACCTCCTGGACAGCATCCATTTTAAATTCATTCGGAAGCTGCATTCTTAGTGAGAGGAGGGACAGTGTAGCTGCTGCTGATTTAATAGGGAAATCGATAGCTAGGCTAGTGTATTCAGTGTCCACTACAGTCCTGAAGGACTTATCTGATCTCTGCTGTAAGGACAGCACCCCAAAAAGCCTTTTTTAGGGCTAGAACATCAGTCTGCTTTTTTTGTTTTTTTTCCTGTGTGATCTAACTGCAGTTGCCTGCCTGCCAGCGTGTGTGTCAGACTCACAGCGTATACTGTGCCCACTTGCCCAGTGCCACCACTCATATCTGGTGTAACAGTAGTATACATTTAAAAAAAAACACTTTTTTGACTGTGAAATAATAGCAGTCAGTTTCCTTCACATGTGTGCGTTTCAGGGCCTGCCTGCCAGGGCACAGTGTCACACCAGTGCAACTCATATCTGGTGTAACAGTAGTGTACATTTAAAAAAAAAAAACACTTTTTTGACTGTGAAATAAGAGCAGTCAGTTTCCTTCACACGTGTGCATTTCAGGACCTGCCAGGGCACAGTGTCACACCAGTGCAACTCATATATGGTGTAACAGTAGTGTACATTAACCCCTTAATGACCACAGCACTTTTCCATTTTCTGTCCATTTGGGACCAGGGCTATTTTTACATTTCTGCGGTGTTTGTGTTTAGCTGTAATTTTCCTCTTACTCGTTTACTGTAACCACACATATTATGTACCGTTTTTCTCGCCATTAAATCGACTTTCTAAAGATACCATTATTTTCATTATATCCTATAATTTACTATAAAAAAATTATAAAATATGAGGAAAAAATGGAAAAAAAACACACTTTTTCTAACTTTGACCCCCAAAATCTGTTAGTCATCTACAACCACCAAAAAACACCCATGCTAAATAGTTTCTAAATTTTGTCCTGAGTTTAGAAATACCCAATGTTTACATGTTATTTGCTTTTTTTGCAAGTTATAGGGCCATAAATACAAGTAGCACTTTGCTATTTCCAAACCATTTTTTTTCAAAATTAGCGCTAGTTACATTGGAACACTGATATCTGTCAGGAATCCCTGAATAGCCATTGAGATGTATATATTTTTTTTTAGTAGACATCCCAAAGTATTGATCTAGGCCCATTTTGGTATATTTCATGCCACCATTTCACCACCAAATTCGATCAAATAAAAAAAAAATGTTCACTTTTTCACCAATTGTTTCACAAACTTTAGGTTTCTCACTGAAATTATTTACAAATAGCTTGTGCAATTATGGTATAAATGGTTGTACATTTTTCTCTGGGATCCCCTTTGTTCAGAAATAGCAGACATATATGGCTTTGACGTTGCTTTTTGATAATTAGAAGGCCGCTAAATGCCACCGCGCACCACACGTGTAATATGTCCAACAGTGAAGGGGTTAATTAGGGAGCATGTAGGGAGCTTTTTGGGGTAATTTTAGCTTTAGTGTAGTGTAGTAGACAACCCAAAGTATTGATCTAGGCCCATCTTGGTATATTTCATGCCACCATTTCACCGCCAAATGCGATCAAATAAAAAAAAAAGTTACATTTTTCCAAATTTTAGGTTTCTCACTGAAATCATTTACAAACATTTTGTGCAATTATGGCACAAATGGTTGTAAATGCTTCTCTGGGATCCCCTTTTTTCAGAAATAGCAGACATATATGGCTTTGGCATTGCTTTTTGGTAATTAGAAGGCCGCTAAATACCGCTGCGCACCACACGTGTATTATGCTTAGCAGTGCAGGGGTTAATTAGGGAGCTTGTAGGGTTAATTTTAGCTTTAGTGTAGTGTAGTAGACAACCCCAAGTATTGATCTAGGCCCATTTTGCTATATTTCATGCCACCATTTCACCGCCAAATGCGATCAAATGAAAAAAAATAGTCAACTTTTTCACAAACTTTAGGTTTCTCACTGAAATTATTTACAAACAGCTTGTGCAATTATTATTATTATTATTATTATTATTATTATTATTATCATTTATTTGTATAGCGCCGCCAAATTCCGTAGCGCTGGGTACAATGATAGGGGTATACAATGACAAAGATTTGTGATACAATACAAAACATTAAGTAGAAAAGAAGAGGCGGATCCATCCAATACTTCCAAAACACTGTGAATTTATTGTAGCAATTTTCTTTCAGAAACAGTTGTTGCAAAAAACTTCAGAGACACACACTTAAAACCATAGGAGCTGATGTGAGGTTCAGTTTCTATGATTAAGGCGGTCATGATCCGCCGAAACATGTAAGACTGAAACTGAACCTCACATCAGCTCCTATGGTTTTAAGTGTGTGTCTCTGAAGTTTTTTGCAACAACTGTTTGTGAAAGAAAATTGCTACAATAAATTCACAGTGTTTTGGAAGTATTGGATGGATCCGCCTCTTCTTTTCTACTTCATGTAACTTGCAAACAGGAAGGAGTTTGCTCTCAGGATCACATCCCAAATTGGAAGGCAGCATCAGGTGCAGCTGTGACCGGGCGAGCTGTAAAATTTGGGACACAACAGGAACCGCGATTGTGGAGGTTGCAAGCGGACACTCTACACCAGGTAAGACCTCTTCCTTCTGCTTTGAAAGGAGTCAGATCCGGGAGGACAGACCAAGTGAGGCTGCCGCATGAAGAGCGGGGTGAGTGAGAGTGTATCTAACCGCATTTAGCAACCTGTACCTGTAGTTCATATAAAGCTTGCTATAAAATAAAGGGGAATAACACACTGCACCTTATGTACTTGTGGCTAAGGGACTAAAGACATTGCACAGGGCAAAACTGGTTTTGCCATTTTTTCAGAAAATACAAAACATAACAAGACTAAACAAATCTAGCACAGGAGGAAGAGGGCCCTGCTCCGGAGAGCTCACAGTCTATAGGTTTAGGGTGCAGAGACATAAGGTTGGGGTAGCTTGTTACATCGTTGTATTTGCAGCAGTGAGTCAGGCAGTTCATGTACATGTATTAGCTTGGTTCGGATGCGGGATGGAGGAGAGATGGTAAGCCTCTCTGAGTAGGTGGGTTTTCAAGGATCTTCTGAAGCTATACAAGGTTGGAGACAGTCTGATGGAGCGGGGTAGAGAGTTCCAGAGGACAGGAGCAGCACGTGCGAAGTCTTGGAGGCGGGAGTGGGATGTAGAGGTAACAGGAGTGTAGAGACGTAGGTCAGAGGATGATCGAAGAGGATGGGATGGGGAGTATTTCACGATGAGAGAGGAGATATAGTTGGGAGTTAGACTGTTGAGTGCTTTGTAGGTTAGGGCTAATACTTTAAATTGTATTCTGGAGTGTATGGGGAGCCAGTGTAGAGACTGGCAGAGCGGAGCAGCTGATGTAGATCGTCGGCTTAGGTGGATGAGTCTAGCAGAACAATTCATAATAGATTGGAGGGAGGCGAGGTGGTGTTTTGGAAAGCCATTTAAGAGTAGATTGCAATAATCAATGCGTGACAGGATGAGGGAATGAATAAGTATTTTTGTAGTATTTTGAGTAAGGAAGGGACGAATTCTGGAAATGTTGCATAGGTGTGACCGGCTAGATTTGGTAAGCGTTTGTATATGTGGGTTGAATGTGATTTCTGAGTCTAGTGTGACCCCAAGGCAGTGGACCTGGGGTGAGGTGTTGAGAATAGAGTCTCCAACCATCAGAGAAATGTCAGGTGTCGGATGTCTCGAAGAGGGGGGAATAAGAAGCAGCTCAGTTTTGGATAGATTGAGTTGGAGGTAGTGTGAAGACATCCAGGAGAAAATTGCAGAGAGGCAGTCAGAAATCTGGTTGAGTAAAGAGGGAGAGATATCAGGAGAGGAAAGATAGATTTGGGTATCATCAGCATGTAGGTGGTACTGGAATCCAAAGGAGGCTATAAGTTTTCCAAGGCAGGATGTATAAAGAGAGAAAAGCAAGGGACCTAAGACAGAGCCTTGCGGTACTCCAACTGAGAGAGGCATAGGATCACAAGATATGTTGTTAAAGGAAACTGAAAACGAGCGGTTTGAAAGATATGATGCAAACCAGGAGAGGGCTGTGTCTCGGATGCCAAATGAATGTAGTATTTTTAGGAGGAGAGGATGGTCAACTGTGTCAAAAGCTGCGGACAGGTCAAGAAGAATTAGTAATGAGTAATGGCCTTTTGCTTTGGCTAATAACAGGTAATTTGTTACTTTAGCAAGAGCGGTTTCTGTTGAGTGTTTAAGGCGGAAACCAGATTGTAGTGGATCAAGTAAGGAGTTAGTTGTGAGAAATTGAGTTAGCCGATTATAGACTAGTCGTTCCAATAATTTTGAAGCAAAGGGAAGTAAGGAGACCGGTCGATAGTTAGAAGGCGTGGAGGGGTCAAGCGAGGGCTTTTTTAGGATTGGTATGATTGACGCATGCTTGAATGTGTCAGGAAATGTGCCAGTAGTGAGGGATTGGTTAAAGAGATGAATTAGGGTAGGGGTTAGTGAAGCAGAGAGAGGGGGAATAAGTTGTGAAGGAATAGGGTCAAGTGGGCAGGTTGTGAGATGAGCTGAGGATAGGAGTGCAGAGACTTCTTCCTCTGTTACAGGAGGGAAATAGCATAGATTTTTGTTAATAGAAGTGGTGGGTAGGATTGCGGGGTGCGAGGTGCAGATCTCTTTTCTAATGGTGTCAATTTTATTTTTGAAGTGATCAGTAATAATTTGAGCAGTGAGGTTGGTAGTGGGTGGGGGGGCAGGCGGACGTAGAAGGGAGTTAAAGGTTGAGAACAACTTTCTGGGGTTGGATGCGTGAGATGACACGAGAGAGGAGAAATAGACTTGTTTTGCCAGGCTGAGCGCAGAGTTGTAGGACTTAAGGGTGAATTTATAATGTTGGAAATCAGCAAAGGTGCGTGATTTCCTCCACTGCCGTTCAGCGGCCCGTGAGCATCGCTGAAGATATCTGGTCTGTTTAGTGTGCCACGGTTGCCGTCGAGTGATTGATGTACGTCGAAGAGTGGAGGGTGCAGTTTTGTCAAGTGTTGATTTTAGTGCTGAATTATACTGTAGAGTCACGAGGGTTGGACAAGAGAGGGATGAAATGTCAGAGAGCAGAGGACTCAGTTGAGTGGAAAAGTCAGTGAGATCCAAGTCATTTAAATTCCTGTGAGGTAGCAGTTTTTTGGGGGCTTGCAAAGATGTAGCAGGTAGAGTGAGAGAGAAAGTTAATAGATGGTGGTCAGAGAGAGGAAAGGGAAAGTTAAGGGAGTTGGAAACAGCACAGAGATTTGTGAAGACCAGGTCTATGGAGTTGCCTTCACAGTGTGTTGGAGATGTTGTCCACTGGGACAGGCCTAAAGAGGTGGTAAGGGATAGAAGTTTAGAGGCAGCAGGCGTGTTAGGCTTATCAAGGGGTATGTTGAAGTCCCCTAAGATGAGAGAGGGGACATTAGAAGAGAGAAAATGTGGAAGCCAGGCTTCAAAGTGGTCCAGAAATTGTGATGCTGGGCCAGGGGGCCGATAGATAACTGCAACACGAAGAGCTATAGTGGAGAAGAGACGAATAGCGTGAACTTCAAAAGATGAGAAGGAAAGAGAGGGGGGTGAAGGAATGCAGTGAAAGGTACTGTGAGGAGACAGGAGAATTCCTACTCCTCCTCTTTGTTTGTCTCCAGGCTGAAGTGCAGGCCGCCATAGGACAGAGAGGCTACAGCAGTTGTGTTAGAGGAGGAAAGCCAAGTTTCAGTGAGGGCTAGCAAGTTAAGTGCACGTGAAATAAATAGGTCGTGAATAGATGTAAGCTTATTGCATACCGAGCGTGCATTCCAAAGGGCACATGAGAATTGGAGTGTACTAATAGAGGTACAGTTAATGAGGTTTAGGGGGTTACATGTGCAAGGTGTATGAGGTGTCATTTGGGGTAGTGATCTGAGGGAAGCAGAGGGTGGACCTGGGTTAGGCGAGACATCCCCAGCTGCAAGAAGAAGAAAGATGGTGAGTGAAAGGAGATGAGAATGTGTCTTATGTGAGTGTTTAAGTTTAGGATCAGTAAAGCATGGCTGGCTGAGGGATGTGAGATAGAAATAAAGTTAATGTGTGTTGTAGAGGGGGGAAGGTAGAAGGGAAGGAGAAATATGAATGTTCTGAGTGCTGTTTGTGAATGGAAGAGTTGTGATTTTAAAGAGAAGGGAGGAAAAGGTTAAAGCAGAGATTAGAAAGTGTAGCATGTTTGCATTTAATTGTTTGAATTTGAAAGAACTTATCTCTGTTGTGCACTCCTTTGTCTAACTCCATTGTTATAACTCTCTCTACACTTATGAACTAGCACACTTAGGGAACTACACACAGTGCTGCTATGATCTAACAAGCTAAGCAATTATGGCACAAATGGTTGTAAATGCTTCTCTGGGATCCCCTTTGTTCAGAAATAGCAGACATATATGGCTTTGGTGTTGCTTTTTGGTAGTTAGAAGGCCACTAAATGCAACTGCGCACAACACATGAATTATGCCCAGCTGTGAAGGGGTTAATTAAGTAGCTTGTAGGGAGCTTGCAGGGTTAATTTTAGCTTTAGTGTAGAGATCAGCTTCCCACCGGACACATCAGACCCCCTGATCCCTCCCAAAGAGCTCTCTTCCCTCCCCCACCCCACAAAAGTCTGCCAGTACTAAAATAAAAGGTATCTTTTTTTTATATATATATTTTTTAGCATATTTACATATGCTGTTGTGTAGGATCCCCCCCTTAGCCCCCAACCTCCCTGATCCCCCCCCCAAAACAGCTTCCTAACCCTCCCCCTCTGCCTTATTGGGGGCCATATTGGGTACTGGCAGCTGTCTGCCAGTACCCAGTTTGCAAATAAAATGTTTTTATTTTTATTTCATTTTTCTGTAGTGTAGCTTCCCCCCCCAAGACCAATCCCCCACCCGCTCCCAGATCACTTAGATTTCCAAGTACTAAATATTTTGCACCCCTTTCTCCCACTTATAGAAACATTTTTTTCTGTAGTGTAGCGGTTCCCACCCGCTCCCTCCCCATGCACGTGCCTGCCTGCCTCCTCTCGTGCATGCGCGCGCGCGTGCCCCCGGCGATCCCGCCCCCTCTCTGACAAGGACCGCATCAATGGCCGCCCACCCGCCTCCCACTTCAGCTCCCATCCACCAACGAATGCGGCCATCGATGCCCGGTGCAGAGAGGGCCACAGAGTGGCTCTCTCTGCACCGGAGGGGTAAAATTTGTTATTGCAGAATGCCTCGATATCGTGGCATCCTGCAATAACCGGAAAGCAGCTGGAAGCAATCAGGATCGCTTCCAGCTGCTTTCCAAACCGAGGACGTACGCCATACGTCCTCAGGCATTAACTGTATTTTTTCTGAGGACGTATGGCGTACGTCCTCGGTCATTAAGGAGTTAAAAAAAAAACTAGAAATTTGACTGTGAAATAATAGCAGTCAGTTTCCTTCACACGTGTGCGTTTCAGGGCCTGCCAGGGCACAGTGTCACACCAGTGCAACTCATATCTGGTGTAAAAGTAGTGTACATTAAAAAAATAAATAGAAATTTGACTGTGAAATAATAGCAGTCAGTTTCCTTCACGCGTGTGCGTTTCAGGGCCTGCCAAGGCACAGTGTCACACCAGTTCAACTCATATCTGGTGTAACAGTAGTGTACATAAAAAAAAAAAAACTAGAAATTTGACTGTGACATAATAGCAGTCAGTTTCCTTCACACGTGTGCGTTTCAGGGCCTGCCAGCGCACAGTGTCACACCAGTGCAACTCATATCTGGTGTAACAGTAGTGTACATTTAAAAAAATAATACAATTTTGACTGTAATAGATTGAATAGCAGTTAGTTGTCTGCAAGCGTGTGTGTCAAGATCGCTTCCAGCTGCTTTCCAAACCGAGGACGTACGCCATACGTCCTCAGGCATTAACTGTATTTTTTCTGAGGACGTATGGCGTACGTCCTCGGTCATTAAGGAGTTAAAAAAAAACTAGAAATTTGACTGTGAAATAATAGCAGTCAGTTTCCTTCACACGTGTGCGTTTCAGGGCCTGCCAGGGAACAGTGTCACACCAGTGCAACTCATATCTGGTGTAAAAGTAGTGTACATTAAAAAAAAAAATAGAAATTTGACTGTGAAATAATAGCAATAAGTTTCCTTCAAGCGTGTGCGTTTCAGGGTCTGCCAAGGCACAGTGTCACACCAGTGCAACTCATATCTGGTGTAACAGTAGTGTACTTTTAAAAAAAAACTAGAAATTTGACTGTGACATAATAGCAGTCAGTTTCCTTCACACGTGTGCGTTTCAGGGCCTGCCAGGGCACAGTGTCACACCAGTGCAACTCATATCTGGTGTAACAGTAGTGTACTTTTAAAAAAAAAATACAATTTTGACTGTAATAGATTGAATAGCAGTTAGTTGTCTGCAAGCGTGTGTGTCAGGCCTACTTCTGCCAGTGCACAGTGCCACTCATATCTGTTGTCACAGTAGCTTGCATGCATAGTACCACTAATCGAAAAAAAAAATGACAGGCAGAGGCAGGCCACCCCGCAGGGGCCGTCGTGGTCGTGGTGCTGTGATTCCCTTTGGTCCTAGAATAATGCAGTGCGGTGCGTTAAACGGGGAGTTTGGTCTGTCACTATGAAGCGGGCGTAACCCTTACACTACCTGATCGATACAACATCATACCTGATGTTTTAAAGCACCTTATTCCAAACAATTTAGGAATGTTAGGTGATTTATGCCCTTTATGGATTAAAACCAGACTCTGCATCAACTATGTAATTTTCCATGGGAGTTTTGCCATGGATCCCCCTCCGGCATGCCACAGTCCAGGTGTTAGTCCCCTTGAAACAACTTTTCCATCACTATTGTGGCCAGAAAGAGTCCCTGTGGGTTTTAAAATTCGCCTGCCTATTGAAGTCTATGGCGGTTCGCCCGGTTCGCAAACATTTGCGGAAGTTCGTGTTCGCCATTCACGAACGGAAAATTTTATGTTTGCGACATCACTAGTGGCACTGGCCTTGCAAAATGTCCAAGTGAGGAGAACAGTTTACTATTTATTTATAAGCTTATGGCTTTTTTCATAACCTCACAAAACAGAAGAGTAAACTAAAAAGTTGCAATAAGTGGGGTTTAGATGCCAGTTTCCATAATAATTAATAATGCAGTTTAGTTCTCTATGGGCAATGCTAGACCACATTTTCATAGGTCGGGTCTTCTCATTTGTTTTCAACTTTCATAAGTAATCAACTTACAAGCTGAGAAATTATGTGGAATAATTTAGATGTTGAAAGGTTTTGAAATAATGATATTTTGGGTTATTTGCAATACATGATCATATTGGGGTATTCTGATATAAGAAGTGTATTTTTCAATGGCAGACACTAAGGTAACATTTAGGTATAAGGAATTAATTATAGTTTGCATATGTCATTATTATGTTAGTTTTGATGTTGTTAGAATTATTGTAGAGGGGGGTAAATAGCCTCAGATATTATTTGAAAAAGGGTTTGTGTAAGAATTATGTAATGCCACATATTACCATAGGCATATTATACTGTTAAATTTATATTATAGTGGATTCAATAAAAAAATACTAGCTTTTGCTATTACATCAGAGCTGTTGCAGTTTGTAAGCAGCTGCTTTTAATTTTTGCAGGGTTGTCTCAATGCTATTAGTAACAGGAAAAGTAGGCTCTTATGCTTGTCCTAAAGTTGGAAAAACAAATTCTTCTGCAGGTGGGATACTGGGCTTTAGATAGATTGGCATCTATAGTAATTTTACAATGTAGAGTAGCAGTACCGTCCTGTTTTCTTCTGATTGTATATTGGGATTTTTTATTGCAGTCTTTCAATTTTATTTTATGTATTAATTTATTTACAGTTTTTAGTGTTTAGCTTTTCTATCAATATCATTCAATTTTGTTCCCATTGTTTCTGCCTTTATGGGCATGTATTTGCATATGTCCCTTCCAAGCAAATCAGTTTCTTACATTGCTGTGTCTAACACTGCATGCTAAAAAACAAGAAAATGAAAGAGTAAGAATACACCTGGTGATGTTAAATGAGGCAAATTAAACCTTAAAACGATAAACAATCAAATAAAACAAGGAGCCAATATTAAAGGGACAGTCTACACCAGAATTGTTTATTGTTTTAAAAGATAGATAATCCCTTTATTACCCATTTCCCAGTTTTGCATAACCAACACAGTTATAATAATATAATTTTAACCTCTGTGATTATCTTGTATCTAAGCCTCTACAAACTGCCCCTTTTTTCAGTTCTTTTGACAGACTTGCAGTCTAGCCAATCAGTGCCTGCTCCCAGATAACTTCACGTGCACGAGCACAGTGTTATCTATATGAAATACGTGAACTAACACCCTCTAGTGGTGAAAAACTGTTAAAATGCAATCTGAAAGAGGTGGGCTTCAAGGTCTAAGAAATTAGCATATGAACCTCCTAGGTTAAGCTTTCAACTAAGAATACCAAGAGAACAAAGCAAAATTGGTGATAAAAGTAAATTGGAAAATTGTTTAAAATGACATGCTCTATCTGAATCATGAAAGTTTATTTTGGCCTAGACTGTCCCTTTAATTCAACCATACAGCATCACTTGACTCTTCCACTCCCACACACTCTTCTAGGATCTGCCACATTCCAGAGGTTACACTCTCACACCTTTATCTTCTAGGAAGTTCCATTATTCTCAATGAGTTGCCCCTACCTTCCTACATTTGCCCTTGCAATCCATCACCCCAAGACACCATCACAGTGGCCTGAATCTTGGCGAAAGACTGAGCATTGAGGTAAAATATCTCAGGCTTACAAAAGGATTTACTGATTATCCGCCCCACACTGAATGTTGTTTATATCAATGTAACTATGACATAATCTGGAACGTCTAGAAGAAAGTAATGTGTCAAAAACACAGTATTGGAAGATTAAACAACTGAGGTGGGATAGGTTGGGAAGGTAAAAACTAGCAAAAAGTTTGATCCTTAACTTCTCAGCTCCATCTGGCAGAAACCTTGTCGCAGAAAATGAACTGACCAATCAACCTAGCCTGCTGAGACTGGGCAATTAATTCTAATTAAAGATTTTAACACCCTTAAAGGGACATTAAACCCCCCAAAAATATTTTATTATTCAGATAGAGAATACAATTTTGAAAAAGTTTCCAATTTACTTCTATTATCATTTTTTTTTCATTCTCATGTTATTCTTTGTTAAAGAGATACCTAGGTAGGTAGCGTGCACATGCCTGAAGCACTATAGGATAGGAAATAGTGCTGCATCTAGTGCTCCTGCTAATGTATAACATTGTTATAAAACTGCTGTCATCTAGTCGCTCCTGCTAATGTATAACATTGTTGCAAAACTGCTGCTATATAGTGCTGCAGATACGTGCACATTCTTGACGTTTTGTACAATGTTATAAACTTATATTTGATGCACTTATTGTTATTGCTATAAAAGATGGTAGGCTTATATGTGTATGATAATGTTAGTCTGGTTAGTTTGTACTCAACAATATAGAAAATTCAAGTTATGCATTCATGTTCCAACATACAGTTGTAAATATATATGTGCCATATAATTTAGGATATGGTAGATTTTAGAACCAACTAGCCCTACATAAGATAACTGGTTGACAAGATGGAGCGCTAACTCAATGGCAGTTTAACAGTGTAAAACAAGAGCAGACAAGCTGTATGTTTTAAAACTTACTTATAAATTTGGATTATTCAGCTAATGATGTTGCTATGTCTGAGATTTTTAAACAACTGCAATTTTTCTCCAGGTCAAGATTATATAAGGAAACCCATAAGACATTTTTCAAAACGTATTCACTTTCCTAATAAATGTCTAAACAAATAGTTATGGGAAAATAACTGGAACAAAAGGTTATAGAAAAGTCAAAACATATCCAGCTAACAATATTAGCTTGAGTTAATAAGCTAATTCAGAACTGAGTAGTGCAGAAAAAGACTCATAACAAATTCAAACTCTCTTATCTTTAATAATTACAACTACATTAAATGCATTGCTGATACTCCTGGGAGCACAAGATATTTATTTATAGCCAGGATGTTTTGTTTATGTTACCTAAGATTCTGAGTACTGTTGTCTTGCTACTAATATACATCAAAGATGGCAGTTAAAACAACTATATTATTGCTATATTATATGATAAATATAATTAAAGGGACATAAAACACCTTCTAAAGAAATTACTTGTCTTGAAATAAATTAATAGATCATTCAAGTGTGTTCACTTTCTTAATACATTATTGTTTGCTGCATTTGTTTTTGCAATGACCAGGCCCCCTGCATTCCTTGTATTTTGAGGTGTTTCAGGCTTTCTAATAGATTAGACACAGCTTGCCATTGTCATTTTGTAAGCAAACTTGCAGTATTGTATAACTTACACAGAGGCCAGACATTTAACAGGAAGAACCTCGTGAAATTGGAACTTGTGATTTGAAAACCCTACAATTAGCATTCAATTACTGGAAAAGAGGGCAATGTAAATAATGAAAGTGAACTAAAACTTTTTTCTACACATATTAAACATTTTACATTTTACACTCTAAAAATGTTTCCTATCCCTTTAAGGGATGATCTAAGTTACATGTGTTTGGTTAAATTTAGATTGGTTAAACAAATGAAAATCTATAAGAAATGGGTTTTTGTAGGTTTTTTATTTGTTTATTCGTTAATGTTTTGCAGACCTTCAAAAAAGCAAAATATTTCCAACCAATGTGAACATAACTAATAACTGATTTCATATTGATGAGCATGAAGATAATGTGCAATTAACTAGACTGTCAACACTAAACTTTCATGATTCAAATAGGGAATGCAATTTTAAACAACTTTCCAATTTACTTTTATCTTCAAACTTTCTTTGTTCTCTTGGTATTCTTTGCTGAAAGCTAAACCTAGGTAGGCTCATATGCTAATTTCTAAGCCCTTAAAGGCTGACTCTTATCTTAGGGCATTTTGACAGTTTTTCACATCTAGATGGCGTTACTCAATGTGTGCAATATAGATAACATTGTGCTCACGCACGTGGAGTTACCTAGGAGTCAGCACTGATTGGCTAAAATGCAAGTCTGTCAAACAAACTAAAATAAGGGGGCAGTCTGCAGAGGCTTAGATACAAGGTAATTACAGAGGTAAAAAGTGTATTAATATAATATAACTGGGGAATGGGTAATAAAGGGATTATCTATCTTTTTAAAACAATAACAATTTTGATGTTGACTGTCTCATTAATTTTGAGTTATTTTTGCTTAACATTTTTAAATCATCTTTATCTGATCAAACATTCTCATAGTGTATGTTTGTGGATATGTTTTTAATTATGACTTTAAAAGTTTTTATTATTAGTGAACTCAGTATGAAAAACTTAAAGGGGCATAAAAGGGACATGAAAAACTATTTCCCCCCCCATGATTGAGAGAGAGAGAGCATACAATTTTAAAAAAACTGTCTGAATTACTTTAATTATCACATTTGCTTCATTCTCTCATTACCCTTTTTTGAAGAAACAGCAATTTACTACCGGTAGTCGAACACCTCAGATGATTCAATGACAAGTTTCATATATGTGAAGCTACCAATCAGCAGCAAGCTTCCAGAAGAGCCTTGTTGCTCCTGAGCCTTCCAACGAATGCCTTTTAACAAAGGATACAAAGAGAATGAAGAAAATTAGATAACAGAAGTCAAATGGAAAGCTGTTTAGAATTGCATGCTCTATCTGAATAATGAAAGTTTAATTTTGCTGTTGATATACCTTTAAAGGGACATCAAACCGAAATGTTTATTTCTTGATTCAGCTAGAAAATACAAGTTTAAACAACTGTCCAATTTACTTCTATTATTTAACTTACTTAATTCTCTTGGTATCCTTTGTTGATGAAGCAGCAATGCATTACAGGGAGCATTGGGAGAGCCAACAACATTAGACATATATGTGCAGCCACCAATCAGCAGCCCCTAAGTCTACCTAGGTATCGCTTTAAGAGAATAAAACAAATTAGATAATAGAAGTAAATTGGAAAGTTGTAGAAAATCACATGCTCTATCTGAAGCATGAAAAACAAATTGTGGGTTGTATGTCCCTTTAAACATTTTTTTAAATGCCATTAAAATAACAAGATATACCACTAGAAACATCAAAAAACCCCTGCTAGTTATATTTTAATCAGTTCATGAGAAAACACTTGTGACATCAGTTTAATATGATCATTCTATTTCTATAATTTAACAACTTTATCATCTTGAAAACCCATGTTAGATGATCTAACATGGGTTTTCAAGATGATAAAGTTGTTAAATTATAAAAATACAATGATCATGTTAAACTGATGTCACAAGTGTTTTCTCATGAACTGATTAAAATATAACTAGCAGGGGCTTTCCATGCAATATCTCCTGAATTAAAGGACATTTCAGCCAAAATTGGAATCCACATTAATGCATTTCAGTTTTGAATAGAAACATTTTTGTAATATACATGTATTAGCAAAATTGCTTTAAATAAAAGCTATAGCGGTTTCATAAGTGTATTTAAGTATGCACCCTGCACCAGTATTTTATACACAGCATCTTGCTTAGATAACCTAAGGTGCTTGTACCATCTGGTAATGACTCAATTTGTTAATTGCTGACATGATACAAGCCCCACTGGCACTCTAATTAGCTGCAGTATTTAATATGCTGGTGCAATGAGAATATCTAGCTATGCTTCACATGCACATGCAGAGAAAAATGTTAACACAAAAACATTGATAACTTTTAAATATGTTTCTATTCACAGATGTAATTCATCTATGTGCATTTAAATTTTGACGGGAATATCCCTTTAATGCATTATTATGTACTGAGAAATAACTGAACTGCTACTGCAAGCTCATATTTTCAGTAACAAATAAACCAAACAGTACATCTTCCTTTATCTGTCATACAGAAAAAAATGTAATGCAGAAGATCAGTAATAAATGGTCATCCATACAGAGTAAAACTCAACCTCACTAAAATAAATATTTTAATAATCTTGAGCGTAGGCTAAATTTTGACAGTGAGCCTTCCTGTTTCCAATACTGACTAATTAATTAACCAATTGGGGTTGGATTATTTGACTAAATAAAATATTTTATTTGACTAAATAAATATTTGACTAAAGCTCATTGAAGAACAAAAACAGTGCACTGTTTAAATGAACACTGAAGACACGAAATTAAAACTTTCATGATTCAGATAAAGTACACAATTGTAAACAACTTTTCAATTCACTTCCAAAATGTGCACAATCATTTCCTACTGATCATGTGCACAAATTCACTGTATTTACGTAGATGCATTTAGTGATTGGCTGAAGACTATCACATGATACAGTGGTAAGAAAATCAAACAAACTTTGAAATTTGTCAGAAAAAAACTACTACTCATTTGAACTTCACCTAAGGTACTGATGATTAAAAACTTACCAGCATGGAGAACTATACATACAGAGATAAACCGCTCTCAAGCTAACATTTGCCTGTGTAAAATAATTTGAGTGACTGCATCTTTCAGACGTCTTAAATCATCTCACCAGAGTGGACAGCTTTATATCATTGGACCCTAAGCGCTTTTGCTTTGTCTTTTGATGATGTATTTGTTGATTATGCAGTTCTGCTATATTTAATGGTCCTTTAAGAAGAAAAGCAACTGATGCTAATAGGCTGAAGAATATTCACCCATAAAGATTTTAAAAGGATAATTAGGGTGGCATAATATAGATGCAGTGTTAAAGGTGGAGGAAAACATATACAGGGGATCATTGGTGTAGTTCAATTTTTTACATATCTTTGTGTGTATCTGTGTAGGTATCTTTCTGTGTGTTTATGTATATTGGCGTGTCTGTGTGGCATAGTTCATTTTGGAAAAAAGATACCAAGAAAATGAAGAAAATTTGATAATATAAGTAAATAAGAAAGTTTTATTTTTTTTTAATGCATGCTCTATCTGAATCATAAAATACATTTTTAGGTTTCATGTCCCTTAAGCTCACCACACTTAAAGGGATAGTAAACCCACACTTTTTCTTCTTGATAGAACAGATAGAACATGCAATTTTAAGCATCTTTCTAATTTACTCCTATATCAATTTTTCTTTGTTCTCTTGCTATCTTTATTTGAAAAAGCAGGAATGTTAAAGTGATGGTAAATTTCAGACAATAAGAATGTTGCAATAAATTATATATTAGTTTGCAAGTAAAACCACATAATTATTTTTTTAAAGTGTATATTTATTTTATAATAAAAGGTTTATAATCCTAATTGGTATTGTCTGTTCCTCTGCCCCCCTTCATTTCCTCTTTTGGTTGGGCTGTGATGTATAGAGCAGTCACATCCACTCTCTGCATAGGCTTTCTATGGGCTTTAAAGGGACTGGACTTCAAGATTGTCAACTGACACACATGTTGATTGGATGTTCATTGGAATTGTCATAAAACAAAAAAAAAAGAGTTCACCCATGTGGGCCGGCATAACATTGTAATAGAAGCATTACTATATGCACCAATTTAACCCTTTCACAAATGGATTTAAAAAATGGTACACATATACTTTTTTAATGGCAAAGATTACATTTATGGCATTTCATTATTTAAAGTTTACCATCACTTTAACTCTTTTTGAGATCTGGTCCCAATGCAATAAAAAGGAACAGTGTACTGTAATTTTTCCCCTAAATGTGTTTAATATTACAGGAAATTACACCTTTAGGCTTTTTTTTTTTTTGTTGTTGTTGCATATTTTCTCTACTAATTGAAACTGCAATCCAATTAAATGGGCTGAGCTTACAGGTAGAGCAGATCCCATTAGCTTATCTCTTAATATTTACACAAAATGCTCCTTATATTAAATATCTATACACAGTGAGACTAATAATTAAAGAAACCAATAGAAAATTAACATTTCAGTATCAGCATGTTCTTTTTTCTTTAAATCTCCTTGTTTACACAGTTTTTACATAACTTTCAGAATAGGTGGGGATACAACAGACAAATCAGCTTTTTCAAATAACAAAATAAAGGTAAACGAGACACATGTAGGCAATATATTACACTCAAGCAGGTAAAATTGATACTTGGAAGCATATTAAAGGAGAAAATAACAATCCCGGTAGGTACACTGTCCCTTTAAAATTAACCATGTTGTCTCCCTACTTCTATTAAGCTTAAAGGGACATGTAAACCACATTTTTCCTTTCATGATTTAGAAAGAGAATGCAATTTTAAACATCTTTCTAATTTACTTCTACTATCTCATTTGTTTTATTCTGTTTATATTATTTGCTGAAAAGCATATCTAGATATGGTCAGTAGCTGCTTATTGGTTGCTGCACATGGAAGCCTTGTGTGATTGGCTCACCCATGTGCCTTGCTTTTTCTTCAACTAAGGATATCTTAAAAATGAAGCAAAATAAATAATAGAAGTAAATTGTAATGTTGTTTAAATTTGTATGTTCTATCTGAATCATGAAATAAAGATTTTGGGTTTAGTGGCCCTTTAACTTCAAAACTGTTAACCTGCCCTTCCACAAGCCACAAATATTTCTAACCACTAGACAAATATTCCCAGTCCCACCCAACTATCATTACCCCTACAAGTTTAAGCCCTACTAGGTAACCTTCTCCATTCTGCATCTCTCAACATCCTTCAAGAGCAAACACCTTTACATGTGAATAATGTTTTGCATACATTATTGACTTATAGCTAAATATGTTGTGATATAGTTCACATAAAATAAGTCATGTATCAATGATTTTCCATAAGTCTAGAGATTGCACTGGTCTGGATACTATTCATATGTCATAATTTTTTTGATCTAGAGGGAAGTTAGATAAGTGATAAGTGAAAGCACCTTTAGGCCATAAAACTAAAATAAAAAAAATACATATTTGTCACACATTGGCATTGAGAGTGTAAATATCTTGCTTAGTGTAATGAAAATGCAGGACTGAATTATAAAGCAATAAATAAAAAATAGAGGGCTAGATTACAATAGCAGTATTACCTTAAGCGCTCACGATATTAAAATATTGCACTTGCGCTAATATGTGCGCATATTACAAGTTGAAAGTAATCCACTTTTTTTCTCCATTGACTTCTATGTGGGAATACGTGAAGGCAAATACGTTATTCTAACTTCAGCTTTTTGCTTTTGTCGGGTTAGCACAATAGAAAAAAACAGTTTACTTTCAACTGATAATATGAGTGCAACCCAACAAGTGAAAAAGCTTACTTCTAGTACAATTAATGTTTGAATTAAATAGAGAGAAAGGGGAAAAGAAACACTATTATGGCACACTAGAATCTATAGGTAGATAAGATGACCAATCAGAGAGAGAAGAGGGGAGGACCGGAATGGATAATTAAAACGTAACTTTTATTAAAAATATATTACATAAAGACAATCAAATTAGCCAAAATTGAAAATGAAAAATTAATAGCAAAGGATTCTAAATCTAACCCTAAAATTTCTTTAAAGGGACAGTCAACCCAAAAATGACTGTAACTTATTTAGATTAGTTAATTAAATATCTTTACAGTAAACTGTAGCACAATTTTTATCTAAATAAACTTTGGCAGAAAATAAACTTACTGATCTCATCTAGCCGTTTTGAAATGGCCGCCTGACCCCTCCTTCTCTGACGTCTCCCTAAAGCTCCCACTACAGGATCATTTCCTTTTGTCTCGTCCCTGCGCGCTCATGTGTCTCCCTTCATTCAGTGAGACACTCATATTGCAATTTCAGCTCTGTCTCTACACCTGTCAAAGAAGCAGCTGTGCTTTCTTTTTCTGGGTGTCAGGTTCTTCATTGCTAGTTAATCCACTGACTGTGCCTGACACAGCTCACAACAGCCTACTACCTAAAGAACAGCTTTCATTGCTGTGGCAGCAAAACTATGCTTTAGTGCTAGTGCGAGTGTGATCGCACAGTACTGGGACACCGGGCGCAAACTTATTTCACTAATGTCTTATGTACCTTTAAAATGCTTTTTGTCCCTGGTGCTAAAAAAAGATGAGATCATCTAAACATGCATTACCTCTGAATATGCATTGTCATATTGCAGGTCTTAGAACATTTATCTAATGCGAGTTTGATCGCACAGTACTGGGACACCGGGCACAAACTTATTTCTGCCTAAGTGCCTATTATGTTGGCGATCAGCTTTTCTAAGGCGCCCGGTGTCCCAGTACTGTGCGATCACACTCGCATTAGATAACTGTAGGCTTACCATAATTTTTAAAGGTGAAACTGGGACCACCTGGTGCGGTGCCAGTGGGGGTGTGGTCAGGGGCGTGGTCAAGGGACATGGCAATTACCGGTCCCTTTAAAGTAGTAGCTTTTATGTGCGTAATGTTTTGTGGATACTCTACCATTCCTCAGTTAAATAATGTAAGGTGTATAATCCCACAGGGGGGTGTCAGCGCAGGCCAAAGCCTGGGGCCTAGTGTACCACCTGAGGCATATGTAGATTATCTGATAAGGGCCCCTTAGAATGACTCAGACCACGCAGCATTATGATCGAAAGCCAATTCTGTTTATTGCACAGTGCAAGCCTTTCTTATAGTGACATACAGGGTTAAGGGGATGACACGTTAGGACCGCGTCATCTTACACAGTTATACAGAGCAATTTACAAGGAAAAACTGGAACATGAGTTTCTCATAACAATATTTACAGAGTCATAACAAACTACCATCTGCAGAGACAACCGAGTGTCTAAAGCCTCTTGTTTACATTATCTTATTCTATCTTACTTCTAGGCATTAGGCCAGGGTACATTGGCAAGGCCGAATAGCTAAAGAAACTCATAACATGCATATAATTCTCACTGCATAATACCCCAGTATAATAAAGTCTATTCATTACAAAATGGCTGCGAGAAACAAGATGGCTGCGAAGAACAAGATGGCTGCCATCAGGTTCATATTACCCCTAACATACCATCCTTTTATTCTAACAGAATAACATAAAAATAGACAGGCATAGAAAATTAGTAAAGCCTTATATTATGGTAACAGAACTCTATAAGAATACTAAAGAGAAAAATATTCGCATGTCGTGATATACTTTTATAGGCTAATTGTCACTGCATATAGGTACAGTCCCTCCAATACCTTCCATCTATCCTCCAGCCCTCCCAAAACTACCGGTCTACCAGCACAGAGACCCAACCAGCCCCCCATCTACCCCCAAACAACGCTGCATCTTCTATCTCTCCACCTGCATTGCTAGCACCCCCCCAATATGTCCAACAGTTCCTTTTCCACAGTAAAGCATGACATAGCAACAGCACAACTGTCTCTAGGTGGCCTCTGAATACTTTAAGAACAGTCTTTGTCCATTTGAGAGCGCTGCACCTTGACACTTTGCTATAATACAGTTCTCCAACAGTTCATTTGCAGTAGGGGTGCTTATCCACGGTTCTTCCGCAGGGAGATACTGGAAATCTGATGGTTTGTTCATGGGGTAGACAAGGCAACCAGTGGATACCCATGGCAAGCAGACACTCGAGTCACAGGGAGTCTAGGAAGCAAACAGAAACAGTACAGGATGAGTACACACCGCAATACAATCACAATTATGTCCAAATAAAACTTCACTTTCATCCTATGTCATTTAAAATCAAACAAAACATTGTTGATATATAATACAACCTAAATACATTGACATTTCTCAGAGAATAATTTACAACTTCTCTATACACTTTTAAATGATACTTCATGAATACTACGCAAGTGAAAACCTGTCAGACTTCCTCAAGGGCCTGAATGTTTATGCTAAAACTTATGCTAAGGCCTGCCCTGTAGTAAGAATGGAAAAAAGAAAACAGTCAATGAAAATAAATGAATTTCTTTACAATATCACTTTGAACTTCTAAAAAATAAAAGAACCTTGTGTTGCTTTATTCTGGATGGCTGCTATCTATAATGCTTATAATTCTCCAACCTAAATTCTCTCACACTCCTATATGAGGAAAGCATACAAACAGAACATCATTTAAAACTACAAACTCTTTTAAAGGTAAACACATCTTTATGATAAGAATTACTCTCTTTGACAAACATCAGGAATGACCAAATTCACTTTGCAGATACCATACTAATTAATAAAAGGGAAAAAATACCTTTGCTTTCATAAACTATAATTATGCTATTCCCTGAAACATTTCTCTGTATATTTACTATAAACTTCTAGCTTAGACGTGTCCTCCTTATGTTCTAAAGGGTGAAGGGTCTAAAATATTATGCTATGTTGCAGCATTTTCCTTGAACATATTTTCTTATACTCAGTGGGCCATTCAATAGGGTACAATACTGCAAAGTTCACAGTTACCTTTATCTAAAAAGTTACTATGTTAAGCACATAAACTACAATGTGCACTAATACCAATGAAACATATGATTTCTTAGACCAAATATGATCAATAAAAATAAAACAAATACAAGAAAATACAAAACAAGCAATATAAGGAATGGAGTTAAAACAATACTCCCCTAATTTAATTGGTTGATCCTGTAACAGCATAACAGGACTTCCATATCGAGCGGTAAGGCACAGTCCAGAGAAGGATAGTCTTTATGTCCTGAAGACACACATCAGAGAAAACAGTCATGGATTACCCAGAGTCCAGTTCTGGGGCTGGTACCAGCATGCAAAGAATGGATCCAAAGATAGTTCAGTAACTTTTTTTACTGCAGTATGATGGTTAAAACAAGCTTGACAAAAGGTCTTTCATCTTTATCTTTTCTTTCTTTAAAGGTTTACTTGCTTTCAATCTTTAATCTTTTGAAGAGTGCACTTATGGAATTTTGCCTGTACAGATTTTACCTAAATATGGAAACTCAAAAATAATTCAGTTAGTGTGTTTCAATCTCTGAAGACAGCATACTCTCATCCTGCAAATACAAATATAGTGTTAAGAACCACATAGAAAAATAAAACATTTTAGGCATCTGAAATTAACACAATAACATTGTACGAGGAGATTCAAAACGTTTTAGGTTCACCTCCTAAAAATAATCACCTCCATTACATAACGATATTCATCAATACTCATCAATACTTCCCCCATGTTTGCGTAAAACATCTCATGTGACACGCAAACACAAGATAACAAGAAACTAAACGATAAATCATGCACTCCACTCATGCAGAGACAATTCTCAATAGCAAGCAAAATGAAATACACTTCACAATTCAATATGCTGTCCACAAAAGAGAAAAACATAACAAACAATGAAAACCAATCGTTCTTGTCTTACACAAAACGAAACATTAGCTGCTGACACAAATTTCAAACAACCACAATTAACTTAGAATGCAACACATATTCTGACATTCGCTGAAATGCAACACACTCAGAACATGACAAACAATTAAAAACATCCACTATGTACAAAACTTTAATATCACACAAAGAAAGCAATCACAGCAGATGCCCAAGAAACTTAGGCCTAGATTTGGAGTTCGGCGGTAAAAGGGCTGTTAACGCTCCGCGGGTTTTTTTCTGGCCGCACCATAAATTTAACTCTGGTATCGAGAGTTCAAACAAATGCTGCGTTAGGCTCCAAAAAAGGAGCGTAGAGCATATTTACCGCAAATGCAACTCTCGATACCAGAGTTGCTTACGGACGCGGCCGGCATCAAAAACGTGCTCGTGCACGATTCTCCCATAGGAAACAATGGGGCTGTTTGAGCTGAAAAAAAACCTAACACCTGCAAAAAAGCAGCGTTCAGCTCCTAACGCAGCCCCATTGTTTCCTATGGGGAAACACTTCCTACGTCTGCACCTAACACTCTAACATGTACCCCGAGTCTAAACACCCCTAACCTTACACTTATTAACCCCTAATCTGCCGCCTCCGCTATCGCTGACCCCTGCATATTTTTTTTAACCCCTAATCTGCCGCTCCGTAAACCGCCGCCACCTACGTTATCCCTATGTACCCCTAATCTGCTGCCCTAACATCGCCGACCCCTATGTTATATTTATTAACCCCTAATCTGCCCCCCACAACGTCGCCGACACCTGCCTACACTTATTAACCCCTAATCTGCCGAGCGGACCTGAGCGCTACTATAATAAAGTTATTAACCCCTAATCCGCCTCACTAACCCTATCATAAATAGTATTAACCCCTAATCTGCCCTCCCTAACATCGCCGACACCTACCTTCAATTATTAACCCCTAATCTGCCGACCGGAGCTCACCGCTATTCTAATAAATGTATTAACCCCTAAAGCTAAGTCTAACCCTAACACTAACACCCCCCTAAGTTAAATATAATTTTTATCTAACGAAATAAATTAACTCTTATTAAATAAATGATTCCTATTTAAAGCTAAATACTTACCTGTAAAATAAATCCTAATATAGCTACAATATAAATTATAATTACATTATAGCTATTTTAGGATTAATATTTATTTTACAGGCAACTTTGTAATTATTTTAACCAGGTACAATAGCTATTAAATAGTTAAGAACTATTTAATAGTTACCTAGTTAAAATAATAACAAATTTACCTGTAAAATAAATCCTAACCTAAGATATAATTAAACCTAACACTACCCTATCAATAAAATAATTAAATAAACTACCTACAATTACCTACAATTAACCTAACACTACACTATCAATAAATTAATTAAACACAATTGCTACAAATAAATACAATTAAATAAACTATCTAAAGTACAAAAAATAAAAAAGAACTAAGTTACAGAAAATAATAAAATATTTACAAACATAAGAAAAATATTACAACAATTTTAAACTAATTACACCTACTCTAAGCCCCCTAATAAAATAACAAAGCCCCCCAAAATAAAAAATTCCCTACCCTATTCTAAAATACAAAAATTACAAGCTCTTTTACCTTACCAGCCCTGAACAGGGCCCTTTGCGGGGCATGCCCCAAGAATTTCAGCTCTTTTGCCTGTAAAAAAAAACATACAATACCCCCCCCCCAACATTACAACCCACCACCCACATACCCCTAATCTAACCCAAACCCCCCTTAAATAAACCTAACACTAATCCCCTGAAGATCTTCCTACCTTGTCTTCACCATACCAGGTTCACCGATCCGTCCTGGCTCCAAGATCTTCATCCAACCCAAGCGGGGGTTGGCGATCCATAATCCGGTGCTCCAAAGTCTTCCTCCTATCCGGCAAGAAGAGGACATCCGGACCGGCAAACATCTTCTCCAAGCGGCATCTTCTATCTTCTTCCATCTGATGACGACCGGCTCCATCTTGAAGACCTCCAGCGCGGATCCATCCTCTTCTTCCGACGACTAGACGACGAATGACGGTTCCTTTAAGGGACGTCATCCAAGATGGCGTCCCTCGAATTCCGATTGGCTGATAGGATTCTATCAGCCAATCGGAATTAAGGTAGGAATTTTCTGATTGGCTGATGGAATCAGCCAATCAGAATATAGTTCAATCCGATTGGCTGATCCAATCAGCCAATCAGATTGAGCTCGCATTCTATTGGCTGTTCCGATCAGCCAATAGAATGCGAGCTCAATCTGATTGGCTGATTGGATCAGCCAATCGGATTGAACTATATTCTGATTGGCTGATTCCATCAGCCAATCAGAAAATTCCTACCTTAATTCCGATTGGCTGATAGAATCCTATCAGCCAATCGGAATTCGAGGGACGCCATCTTGGATGACGTCCCTTAAAGGAACCGTCATTCGTCGTCTAGTCGTCGGAAGAAGAGGATGGATCCGCGCTGGAGGTCTTCAAGATGGAGCCGGTCGTCATCGGATGGAAGAAGATAGAAGATGCCGCTTGGAGAAGATGTTTGCCGGTCCGGATGTCCTCTTCTTGCCGGATAGGAGGAAGACTTTGGAGCACCGGATTATGGATCGCCAACCCCCGCTTGGGTTGGATGAAGATCTTGGAGCCAGGACGGATCGGTGAACCTGGTATGGTGAAGACAAGGTAGGAAGATCTTCAGGGGATTAGTGTTAGGTTTATTTAAGGGGGGTTTGGGTTAGATTAGGGGTATGTGGGTGGTGGGTTGTAATGTTGGGGGGGGGTATTGTATGTTTTTTTTTACAGGCAAAAGAGCTGAAATTCTTGGGGCATGCCCGCAAAGGGCCCTGTTCAGGGCTGGTAAGGTAAAAGAGCTTGTAATATTTGTATTTTAGAATAGGGTAGGGAATTTTTTATTTTGGGGGGCTTTGTTATTTTATTAGGGGGCTTAGAGTAGGTGTAATTAGTTTAAAATTGTTGTAATATTTTTCTTATGTTTGTAAATATTTTATTATTTTCTGTAACTTAGTTCTTTTTTATTTTTTGTACTTTAGATAGTTTATTTAATTGTATTTATTTGTAGCAATTGTGTTTAATTAATTTATTGATAGTGTAGTGTTAGGTTAATTGTAGGTAATTGTAGGTAGTTTATTTAATTATTTTATTGATAGGGTAGTGTTAGGTTTAATTATATCTTAGGTTAGGATTTATTTTACAGGTAAATTTGTTATTATTTTAACTAGGTAACTATTAAATAGTTCTTAACTATTTAATAGCTATTGTACCTGGTTAAAATAATTACAAAGTTGCCTGTAAAATAAATATTAATCCTAAAATAGCTATAATATAATTATAATTTATATTGTAGCTATATTAGGATGTATTTTACAGGTAAGTATTTAGCTTTAAATAGGAATTATTTATTTAATAAGAGTTAATTTATTTCGTTAGATAAAAATTATATTTAACTTAGGGGGGTGTTAGTGTTAGGGTTAGACTTAGCTTTAGGGGTTAATACATTTATTAGAATAGCGGTGAGCTCCGGTCGGCAGATTAGGGGTTAATAATTGAAGGTAGGTGTCGGCGATGTTAGGGAGGGCAGATTAGGGGTTAATACTATTTATGATAGGGTTAGTGAGGCGGATTAGGGGTTAATAACTTTATTATAGTAGCGCTCAGGTCCGCTCGGCAGATTAGGGGTTAATAAGTGTAGGTAGGTGTCGGCGACGTTGAGGGGGGCAGATTAGGGGTTAATAAATATAACATAGGGGTCGGCGATGTTAGGGGTAGCAGATTAGGGGTACATAGGGATAACGTAGGTGGCGGCGCTTTGCGGTCGGAAGATTAGGGGTTAATTATTTTAAGTAGCTTGCGGCGACGTTGTGGGGGGCAAGTTAGGGGTTAATAGATATAATACAGGGGTCGGCGGTGTTAGGGGCAGCAGATTAGGGGTACATAAGTATAACGTAGGTGGCGGTCGGCAGATTAGGGGTTAAAAATTTTAATCGAGTGGCGGCGATGTGGGGGGAACTCGGTTTAGGGGTACATAGGTAGTTTATGGGTGTTAGTGTACTTTAGGGTACAGTAGTTAAGAGCTTTATAAACCGGCGTTAGCCAGAAAGCTCTTAACTCCTGCTATTTTCAGGCGGCTGGAATCTTGTCGTTAGAGCTCTAACGCTCACTGCAGAAACGACTCTAAATACCGGCGTTAGGAAGATCCCATTGAAAAGATAGGATACGCAAATGGCGTAGGGGGATCTGCGGTATGGAAAAGTCGCGGCTGAAAAGTGAGCGTTAGACCCTTTAATCACTGACTCCAAATACCAGCGGGCGGCCAAAACCAGCGTTAGGAGCCTCTAACGCTGGTTTTGACGGCTACCGCCGAACTCTAAATCTAGGCCTAAAGTTGCAGATTGCACAAATAAAATTGCGCTTATTTGGGAAAGATCAGATAACCACAGTAGCCACTGTTAAAGGGACATTCTAGGATAAATGAAAATTCATTATTCAGATAGGACTTTTAATTTTAACCAACCTTCCTAGATTAAACCAAACATAGGTAGGCTTATATGCTAATTTTTTAAACCTTTGAGGACTGCCTCTTATCACAGGCTGTATAAATCTCATTACAACACCAAGAGACAGAATACACGTAAGCCATATAAATAAAACCAAAACTGTGATCAGACAAATTAGCTAGTTATATAAATGCAGTAGAATCAGATAAACTGTGCATCATTTGTTTTAGGGGTGTTTATTTCTAGACACCTTATAGACCACGGCTTAACTGTTAAGCAGCAATCAAAGTCATTGCAATAATAGTGGTAGACTAGTTAATAACCAAATAACTATATATTTTAAAGTGTCACTGAAATCACTTCATTAAATAATATCTCATTTATTTATTGAACGCAGTGGGGGTTATTTTAAATAACAAAGAGTTATATCTGTGAGATACAGTTTGACAGCCACAGAAATAAAATTATCATTTTTTAAGCTATATTCTATGACAGAATATAATATAAATACTTGTTTCTTTGTAGTGAGCAATTTATAGTTATCATTTTTTATAACATAGAACACCAGTACTGCCGCTTTAAATGTACAGTGCAAATTGTTCTCTCTGTAACAAAGCCAAACACAAGAGAGAAACTTCTTTTCTTTTTTTTTTAAAGAAAACCAAAACATGCACAGTGTTATCATTCTTCTCAAGGATAGTGAGGCAAGCTCAAAGTTTCATTTCTACTTAAAGGAGAAACACTGTTTACTGCTTAAAAATATAAAATTCACACTAAAACTTGATAAATGCTAATTAGTTTAACCACAACAAAATTATTGGATTTAACGTTGTATATAATTTGATATTCCCCATTCTGCAGCTCTCCAGCCAAATATAACAACCGCATATAACACAAAAAAATAAGCTTTCTGAAAAAGAAATACTAATACAATTTCCCCTTTAAATTAATCCCAATGATCCTTATAATAAAAAAATGTATACTGACGTTCATTAAATAGCCTAAACAAGCATAAGCAGCATAAGAACGCACTCACAGTGGGATGCAGTCTAATTAAAGGGACATTTTAACCAAACGCAAAAATAATCTTTAATTGAAACTGCTAACACAGTGAAATGTACTAGTGTTAGGCTTACAGTAAACCTCATCGTCTTTTATGTAAATATTCCCTTAAATTCTCAGATGTTATAGCAGTTTTCCTGTATCCCTTTAAATATTTTCTCTCCTGTTTTTTCTGGGTTTTTTTTTTTTTTCTTTCCTGTCCTCTAGTCTCACGGATCCCTCCACTAAAATTGTAGACAACTTATCACTTCAGTTTGCATTACAGAGAGAATTAAGTTATGCTGCAAAAAAATATCTGCTATCTGAACAGCAAATTTAAAATAAATATATACAAAGAAAGGTCTCTAAAAATATATTTAGCAAACTACTAATACAGGGTTATTGCACTGGTTCTTTAAATAATAAAATGACAATTTTCTATTGCTCCGTCTACGCACTGAGCTCTGATTTTCCAGACAAATATAAGATAATATGCCGCTTGTATAACAAGTCATGGACAATACATTAATAGCAACACCTTGTTACAGTGAACCGTCCCTTTAAGGACTAACCATTCATCACGCAAATTACATATGTATATCCTAACCATAATTTAGGCTGCTTGTATGATTTACCACACCAATTTCACCTCTGTACTGTAGCATGACCTGCAGATTAATTTACTTGCAACAAAAACGGACGCCCTTTTAGAAAAACTTTCAATTACAGCCTATAAATATATTTCATTGTGTGCACCCACGCCGTGCACAGACCTTACAAATACAACATACGTTAACCCATTAATCATACCAGAAACAGTTTCATATTTACCAGAGCGTGACAAAAAATCCCACACCATCGCACTTTCAAAGCCGTTACTTCACTTGCAAAAACAATATCATATCTTTACATGCCGAACAACAATTATCACTTAAAACTAAAACTGCATATGAATACCACATACTTAAAACATGCTGGTGACTTTAAAATACAGGTATATAAAATAACATGACCAAATATCTTCTAAAAACGTCTGATTTCCCAGCAGAGAAACAGAAGGAAACATTATTACGATACAGACACACAAGTTCATTTCATCTCGCATACCAAAGATTCACTCCCTTTTTTCCTTTCTCAGAAAAGCATCTATTTCATAGCGTACGACATACATATATATATATATATATATATATATATAAAAAACACTAGATTAACTTTTCACCATGTCCAAAATTTTTTTTTTTTTTCTTTCCGATTCCACGCAAAATGGCCATTTTTTGCCTGGAGTGGGATAATCATTTTCAAATAATACATTCTGTTTTTTGGTTTAAAGCAAATCTGTTACACTCATACCACAGTGAGAACCTACAGACCATCACACATTATGCATCTCAATATACAAAATTTCATTTTTGTTACTGCAAGCAAACAAAAAAATTCTTACAAACGGAGACAGGATTTCTTTTCTCTCTTTTTTTTTTTTTTTCTTCTGAGCTATGTGCGCGCTCAGTGGTGGCCCCCCTTCTTTGCCTGCTACATTCTTTAACACAGAGATTTCTCTATTTATCAAACAGCAGTACTTACTGACAGTGTTTTAAAAAAATATTTCTGTCTTTTGCAGAAACTATTAACTCTTCTTTTCTTTTACCTTATACATGTAATTTTCTCTGTGCAATCTTATCTATGAGCAGTTCCCCTTTCTCAATACAATAATAGCCACAATAATAACATGCACAGCCACTTAATATTTTCTACGCACAGCATAATTTTATATCGCAGCAACACAAATAACCAAAGCAAAGCAAGCATCAGATATCAACATGAGCTTCAGGTGGGTAGCAAAACTCTATTATGGGAATGAATATGGGAAACTTCAACACACGTGAGACTCACTCACTCTGCCAAGTTCGCCTGGAGTAGCTTATCTTAAAAGCTCCCCGTCAACTGGCATACATATATTACTTGCGCGCTTATCACCGACAGGACTCACAATACCTGTCGTGTCCCAGCACAGGACTGATTACCTGTCTGGAGGGGTATCACAACTGCCGGCAGGACTATAACCTCCGCAAACCTGTGCTTCAACCACAGGAACCCCTTTAACCTTATATCATTACCATATATTACACCTTTTTTTTTTTCTTTTTTTTTTTTAAAAAAACACAAACAACTAAATTTAGGTTCAGATTCACAGAAGGAAAGCATGGTAAAAGCACTCATACTTACGCACTGCGAATCCCACAAACTGCCACCAAGAATTGTAAGGTGTATAATCCCACAGGGGGGTGTCAGCGCAGGCCAAAGCCTGGGGCCTAGTGTACCACCTGAGGCATATGTAGATTATCTGATAAGGGCCCCTTAGAATGACTCAGACCACGCAGCATTATGATCGAAAGCCAATTCTGTTTATTGCACAGTGCAAGCCTTTCTTATAGTGACATACAGGGTTAAGGGGATGACACGTTAGGACCGCGTCATCTTACACAGTTATACAGAGCAATTTACAAGGAAAAACTGGAACATGAGTTTCTCATAACAATATTTACAGAGTCATAACAAACTACCATCTGCAGAGACAACCGAGTGTCTAAAGCCTCTTGTTTACATTATCTTATTCTATCTTACTTCTAGGCATTAGGCCAGGGTACATTGGCAAGGCCGAATAGCTAAAGAAACTCATAACATGCATATAATTCTCACTGCATAATACCCCAGTATAATAAAGTCTATTCATTACAAAATGGCTGCGAGGAACAAGATGGCTGCGAAGAACAAGATGGCTGCCATCAGGTTCATATTACCCCTAACAAATAACAAGTGAATCACGCAGTTTAAATAGACCATAACACCACCCCTAGTGAAAAAGGCACAATTACATTGTTGTGGCAACCCATACACAACATTAGCAAATAAATCATTCATCTAAATCTCAGATTCTAAATAATGCCAAACATCAGGCATAATTACCAATTTCATAAAATAGTGACAAGCATATACATCACACTATTTAATTTCTGCAGTGTAATATGTGTTTTATGTGTCTAATTAAGGAACAGAACCGGATACTGATAAGGCATTAATACAACATTGAATGTAATAAGTCAAAAAGAAACACATACCTCCTAAAGCTGTTTAAGAGGCTACTCTATAACATAATGCAGGAAGATTACAGCCAAAATGCTATTCTGCATAAGGTAAAGCAAGATCAACGCCAAAAATCCTACCTGTCTGCACTTCCTGGTCATACCCATATGATTCCCCTAAACGTGTATCACCGGTGATGTCATCAGGGGTCAGGGGGTGTTAAATTCTTAGAAAAATCAGCCAAGTAGTACTACAACATTAAAAAAACCCTATGCTGCTCACTCAGCCTGTAGGACTAAATGTAAACTTTGAAGGACACGAACGTTAAGCTAAGCAGGGCTGTATGTAACAAAGTACCAGCATCCAACTATGCTGGAGAGCCGCAGCCACAGACTCACAGTCCGGTCATTTTGAACAATGTGTCTGGGTTTCAGGTGGTCTGAAACCCGGACACATGATTTGAAACCTGGAGGTGGCAACCCTACTGGGACAGAATGAACAACCGGGTGGGACACTGGGACAGCGCCTCCAAACAGGGACAATCCCAGTAAAAGTGGGACTTCTGGTAAGCCTAGATAAATGTGCACAGGCATAACAACACTTTGGTTCAGATTCACATGTACATAAACCCCTCTGTATTTACAAAATTCCTGCTTTGTCCCAAGTGCGCTTCCCCTTCACTTTATCCGGAGAATCAAGCAACAATTCTGCCACACCACTTACACGCTGTTCGTCGCTGCTGGCTGCAGCAGAAAAGCAGCACTGGTATACTTCATTCCCAAAGCCTTCCTGTGGTCGATGCGCGGCAACTTCCTGCCCACTGGCTGATTAGTGCCAGTGATGGCTAAACAGCCTCCAGCAGCACTGAGTGGGGCTCTCCCTTGGTTTTGGGCATCCTACTCCTTAGAAGCACTTGAAGAGCTGATTGCTTGCAGGTTGTGGGTGCACGCTGTTGATGGAGGCTCGCAACTTGAATATCAGCAGCTACTTGGGGTGCACAGTGCTAATTAATATAGAAGTAATTGTCATATTGCAGGTCTTAGAACATTTATCTAATGCGAGTGTGATCACACATGCCCAAAACCAAGGGAGAGCCCCACTCAGTGCTGCTGGAGGCTGTTTAGCCATCACTGGCACTAATCAGCCAGTGGGCAGGAAGTTGCCGCGCATCGACCACAGGAAGGCTTTGGGAATGAAGTATACCAGTGCTGCTTCTCTGCTGCAGCCAGCAGCAACGAACAGCGTGTAAGTGGTGTGGCAGAATTGTTGCTTGATTCTCCGGATAAAGTGAAGGGGAAGCGCACTTGGGACAAAGCAGGAATTTTGTAAATACAGAGGGGTTTATGTACATGTGAATCTGAACCAAAGTGTTGTTATGCCTGTGCACATTTATCTAATGCGAGTGTGATCGCACAGTACTGGGACACCGGGCGCCTTAGAAAAGCTGATCGCCAACATAATAGGCACTTAGGCAGAAATAAGTTTGTGCCCGGTGTCCCAGTACTGTGCGATCACACTCGCATTAGATAAATGTTCTAAGACCTGCAATATGACAATGCATATTCAGAGGTAATGCATGTTTAGATGATCTCATCTTTTTTTAGCACCAGGGACAAAAAGCATTTAAAAGGTACATAAGACATTAGTGAAATAAGTTTGCGCCCGGTGTCCCAGTACTGTGCGATCACACTCGCACTAGCACTAAAGCATAGTTTTGCTGCCACATCAATGAAAGCTGTTCTTTAGGTAGTAGGCTGTTGTGAGCTGTGTCAGGCACAGTCAGTGGATTAACTAGCAATGAAGAACCTGACACCCAGAAAAAGAAAGCACAGCTGCTTCTTTGACAGGTGTAGAGACAGAGCTGAAATTGCAATATGAGTGTCTCACTGAATGAAGGGAGACACATGAGCGCGCAGGGACGAGACAAAAGGAAATGATCCTGTAGTGGGAGCTTTAGGGAGACGTCAGAGAAGGAGGGGTCAGGCGGCCATTTCAAAACGGCTAGATGAGATCAGTAAGTTTATTTTCTGCCAAAGTTTATTTAGATAAAAATTGTGCTACAGTTTACTGTAAAGATCTTTAATTAACTAATCTAAATAAGTTACAGTCATTTTTGGGTTGACTGTCCCTTTAAGTACATAAATAGCAAAAAATCTAAGAAAGACAATATAGATACATTAAAATGCAGGGAGGGTAGCATGATTAACAGTGACAGGGAGAAGGCTGAGATACTAAACCAGTTTTTTTCTTCAGTATACACAAGAGAGGAACCATTGGATGATACTTTGGAAAAAAATAGAACATGCCAGCCCATACCATTAATTGGGTTATGTATAGAGGATATCAGGAACAAATTGGATAATATTAAGGTAAATAAAACTCCAGGCCCAGATGGAATACACCCAAGGGTGTTAAGGGAATTTAGCACTGTTATAGACAAACCTCTACTCTTAATTTTTCAAGACTCATTATCCTCAGGCATGGTACCCAAGGATTGGCATAAAGCTGATGTGGTGCCACTCTTCAAAAAGGGAAGTAGGGATGATCCAGGAAGCTATAGACCAGTTAGTCTGACATCAATAGTGGGGAAGATATTTGAAGGGATTATAAGGGATTATATTGATGAGCATATTTGTGTAAACACGATTATAAGTTCTAATCAGCATGGTTTTATGAGGAATAGATCATGTCAAACTAATCTAATTAGATTCTATGAGGAAGTAAGTAAAAATATAGATAAAGGGGAATCAGTTGATGTGATATACTTAGATTTTGCAAAGGTGTTTGATACAGTGCCACATGAGAAATTAATGCACAAAATTAAGGGACTGGGAATAGCTGAAAATGTTAGTTTGTGGATAAATAACTGGATAAAATATAGGGAGCAATGAGTAGTAGTAAATGGATCATACTCAGATTGGACAAAGGTAATCATTGGAGTCCCCCAGGGATCAGTGCTGGGCCCTATTCTTTTTAATATTTTTATAAATGACTTGGAGCTAGGATTAAATAGTGACATCTCTATTTTTGCAGATGATACTAAGTTAAAGGGACAGTCTAGGCCAAAATAAACTTTAATGATTCAGATAGAGCATGCAATTTTAAACAATTTTCCAATTTACTTTTATCACCAATTTTGCTTTGTTCTCTTGGTATTCTTAGTTGAAAGCTTAACCTAGGAGGTTCATATGCTAATTTCTTAGACCTTGAAGCCCACCTCTTTCAGATTGCATTTTAACAGTTTTTCACCACTAGAGGGTTTTAGTTCACGTATTTCATATAGATAACACTGTGCTCGTGCACGTGAAGTTATCTGGGAGCCATCACTGATTGGCTAGACTGCAAGTCTGTCAAAAGAACTGAAAAAAGGGGCAGTTTGCAGAGGCTTAGATACAAGATAATCACAGAGGTTAAAAGTATATTATTATAACTGTGTTGGTTATGCAAAACTGGGGACTGGGTAATAAAGGGATTATCTATCTTTTAAAACAAAAAAAATTCTGGTGTAGACTGTCCCTTTAAGTAAAGTCATTAGGTCAGAGCAGGATGAACTTTTGTTACAAAGGGACGTGCAAAAATTAGAAGTATGAGCAGGTAAATGGAAAATTAGATTTAATACGGGAAAATGCAAGGTTCTACATTTTGGAAGTAAAAATAAGCAGGCAACGTATTATTTAAATGGGACAAGACTTAGCCAAACACAGGAGGAATGGGATTTGGGGGTAGTAATAGATAACAAGCTAAAGATGGGTGCACAATGCAGGGCAGCAGCTTCAAAGGCTAATAAGATACTAGCATGTATTAAAAGAGGCATTGACTCAAGGGAGGAAAGCATAATTCTGTCACTATATAAAGCCCTGGTAAGACCTCACCTTGAGTATGGAGTGCAGTTTTGGGGAGCAATCGCAAAAAAAGATATTGCAGAACTAGAAAAAGTTCAGAGAAGGGCCACAAAGCTAATAAGGGGATTGGATAATTTAACCTATGAGGAGAGTCTAGCCAAACTGGGTCTGTTTTCTTTAGAAAAAAGGCGCTTAAGAGGTGACATGATTACTTTATATAAATATATTCAAGGCCCATATACAGAGATGGCAGAAGCTCTGTTTATTCCAAGAAAATTGTTTGTGACCAGAGGTCACAATTTAAAGGGACAGTCTAGACCCAATACTTATTCTTTATCACTTATTGTTACATACCAGACAAGCATCTTGCAATGTGCTCCACATCTATAAGCCTGTAAGAAGTACATGAAACTTTTAAATAATCATCGTTTGTTAGCAACTGAAAATGGCCGGCAAGCTCCGCCACCGCTTTCTTCTTGCCCAGTTAGCTGATTTCTTATGTAACAGTTTAGCAGTTTATATTTTTCAGTTAGCTATTTCAAATTGCATATGTGCAATTTGTTTGCCTCAGCCAGAAATGCAGGGGACATTTATTGTAGGCGGACCGGCATCAGTTCCTACAACTAGCATTAGTTATTGTGGCTGTCTAGTGGCAGTTCTGTTTGCTTTATGTTTGTGAATTTTTTCTACTGCAAGTGATTATTATAATATAATCTTTATAATCTGATTATGTTTTTGTTAATAAAGTCTGATGAAGTTTAAGTCCTCACTAATTATAATACAATGGTTTTCCTGATCTCACAGTCTGTGCAGGCAGACACAGCTCTGCACCACCCCCTCAAACAGGGCTAAATTACAAGTGAGTCGCAAAAGGTTTTGCGCTATTGATATTGTGTTTTTGCAAGCCATTTTCATTGCGCTGATATTACAAGTTGAGCGAAATCAAGATTGGGCTAGCATAATCGCCTTTTATGCATCAATCCTTACCGCGATCTCAGAGCTGGGGTTAACTGTTTTCCGAAACAAAACAGTCTCACAAAACACATCAAAAATACATTACAAAGTACACTTACACTCATAATAACACTGTCAAATAAACATTATTTTAAAAAAATATTGCACAAAAAAATTATAAGGGATCAAAGATATGAGATCTCAGGTATTAGAAAAAAAGCCACCAAACTACTTTTACAAAGAGATACATACAGATGAGCTTATTATAGTATGTGATTATTTTTGTGCATATTGCAGTATGCGATCAGGTATGCAGATATTAGAAAAAACATGTTAAAGAACATTGGAATATGAAATATTCATATTTTCATGTCAGGTTTGCGCTAATGAGAATTTGTCATGCCGTTTGCTCGACAGAGTGGGTCTTTTTTTTTCCCTCTCCATTGATTTCTATGGGGGAATACATGCACGTGAAAACGCTATTTGGGTTACCGCTGGCGCAAAAATATTTTTTTCTGACCTTGTAAAACTAGCGCAACCTGACTAACGCAAAAAGCTTAAAGGGACAGTCAACACCAGAATTTTTGTTGTTTAAAAAGAAAGATAATCCCTTTATTACCCATTCCCCAGTTTTGATATCCAACACAGTTATAATAATACACGTTTTACCTCTAATTATCTTGTATCTAAGCCTCTGCTGACTGCCCCCTTATTTCAGTTCTTTTGACAGACATGCAGTTTAGCCCATCAGTGCTCACTCCTAGGTCACTTTACGTGCATGAGCTCAATGTTATCTATATGAAACATGTGAACTAATGCCCTCTAGTGGTCAAAATGTATTCAGATTAGTGGCAGTCTTCAAGGTCTAAGAAATTAGCATATGAACCTCCTAGGTTTAGCTTTCAACTAAGAATACCAAGAGAACAAAGCAAAATTGGTGATAAAAGTAAATTGGGAAGTTGTTTAAAATTGCATACCCTATTTAAATCCTGAAAGTTTTTTTTGGACTTGACTGTCCCTTTAACACATCCATTGTTGAGTTCACATCAGGTTATTTGCTTTGTAGGCATGCTCCAGCAGATAACTGCTAAAGTCTTGCATTCTACCAAAGCAAAGGTGGATATAGATGCAGCCATAAAAGGAATTGTGGGGGTGGGGGGGAGATAGAGCTGTACAATTCGGAAACTTAAAAGAAAGGGTTAATGGTGAAGCACTGCAGTATAAATTTGCAGGTAAAGTAATTAAAGTACACATAAATATTTTGTCTATATCCTAACTTGTTGTATGTTGATTTAATTATTATTTGGGAGACTTTTTTTCATATTTTGCAAATTAATTTAATGGATAGAATTAATAAAAAATATTAAGCATATAAATATATATTTTTTAATATTATCTGTTCTAAAGTGGCAAAAACTTTATTCCCATGGGGTTCCATGTTGGAACATAACTACATGTGCAAATTAACGGTTGCCTTTCCACCATTTTCACAGGGATTTCAATAAATTTATGTAATCTCGTGTGAGATGCCAAAAACCACCTCATCATTACCTTTTACATTGAATTTCAAAGCTGTACTTGAGGAGGATGGTGTTTTAGTGCTTTTTACTTTTTTTTTTTACTGATTTTCCTATACACATATACACTTACACACAGATACAGTCACACACACAGATCCACATTCACACACACAGATGCAGCTACACACACAGATGCAGCTACACACTCACACAGATGCAGCTACACACTCACACAGATGCAGCTACACACTCACACAGATGCACATTCACATACACAGATGCAGTCACATATTTACACAGATGCACATTCACACACACAGATGTAGTCAAACATACACACAGATGCACAGTCACACACACAGATGCAGTCACACACATACATACACACAGATGCAGCTACACACTCACACAGATGCACATTCACATACACAGATGCAGTCACATATTCACACAGATGCACAGTCACACACACAGATGCAGTCACACACACATACACACAGATGCAGTCACACATACATACACACAGATGCACAGTCACACATACATACACACAGATGCAGTCACACACATACATACACACAGATGCAGTCACACATACATACACACATATGCACAGTCACACACACACAGATGCACAGTCACACACATAGATACACACAGATGCAGTCACACACATACATACACACAGATGCACAGTCACACATACATACACACAGATGCACAGTCACACATACATACACACAGATGCACAGTCACACACACACAGATGCACAGTCACACACATAGATACACACAGATGCAGTCACACACATACATACACACAGATGCACAGTCACACATACATACACACAGATGCACAGTCACACATACATACACACAGATGCAGTCACACATACATACACACAGATGCACAGTCACACATACATACACACAGATGCACAGTTACACACATAGATACACACAGATGCACAGTTACACACATAGATACACACAGATGCACAGTTACACACATAGATACACACAGATGCAGTCACACACATACATACACACAGATGCCCAGTCACACATACATACACACAGATGCAGTCACACACATACATACACACAGATGCAGTCACACACATACATACACACAGATGCCCAGTCACACAGATGCACAGTCACACACACACAGATGCACATTCACACAGCATAAATATACATACATTATGTTTTTTGAAACAGGAATTATTTAATAGATTACATTTTCATTTAGAAATTCCTAATTGGCATATTTTTTTTTTTAGTTTTATACAGTCTTTCAGATATTGTGATTTTTTATTTTTTATCTTGGCAACTTCTAGGGCTAAGAAGTGCATAAGAATACATTATAAATACCTAGAGAGCATACCAGAAGCAATCTGTGTCGGTTCTTTGCAGTCCTATCTACAGGTTGCTTCTTTTAGATAAGAGTTGTTTGTTTTTTACTTCAGCCAGAATCCTTTGAAGCACCCGTTGTGCAGGGAACACTGATCCTTCACACATATACAAGGGGTCGTCTGTACATTTACATACATTTGTGATAAGCAAGAGTGAGGGCTTGAGTTTGTAGTATACGGAATGAATCATTGTGGTAAAGAGCTGTGCAGATGACCCCTTGTGCAGTGAGGTGTGAATAGTGTTCGCTGGACACCGGCTGTTTTACAGTTTTTTAGACAGGAACTAGGAAGACACAGACAAATCTGTAAATACAGAAGTGACAGGCAAATGTTTTTTACTTAAAAATAAAGAGTAAAAGTTTGCTGTGCTTCAGAATACTGCTGTTCCGCGGAAAAACAACCAGAAATTGTACAGGGAAAATAAGATGACTATTTTAAAAACATTTATAGATTAAGAATTTAATATGTTTTAAATATAAAACATTGCCAAAAACTGTTGCTATATTTACATCTAACAATACAGGCTCTTTAATATCTACCTTTAAGTTAACCACTGTGCCCTGATTCACTTTCAGTACTGTCCCAGCTCATATCGCAACTCCTACCTGCTGCATGACTTTAGAGACAGAATTTTTATTTATCATGCGTGCAGGTTTTTTTTACTCTTGTGTGTGGGTTATTAAAATTTTTAATATGTGCCTCCCTTGAGTCGTAGTATATCCCCCAGGCTCTAAGAATAAAAATGCCCAAAGCAAATGTGAGGGAAAGGGTTTGGGATAAACTAGCAACCACCGGGAGCCTTCAGCACAAAGAGATGGAAAGAGGGAAGGAGAACACCGCTTTTAAATGCAGCGCGCTATGCAGAGTAGTGCTCAAAGTTAAACTCTTAACGGAATGAAAATTACAACCAACAATAATGGGGAATCTTTAAGAAGCAACACACCAGTGTTTAAACCACGCATGCGCAAATCAGCGTGTGCGAGCATGGCAACTTATTTACGAGTCAATCGTTATTGGAGAAGACCTAACATAACCATCTGCGTGTAAAAGGTGGGTGGAGCCTGGCAACCATTTTCGGCTGTTTACAACTAAAAGTGTTATACATTTTCAGCTACCACCTTCCAGCTGCTGTACAAAGGACTTGGTGCAGGACGCTTATTGTATGTGTTTAAATAGATAGGCAAAACTTATGTTTGGGTGTAGACTGTCCCTTTAAGGTTGGAGGAAAGGAGATTTAATCTCCTGCAACGGAAACATTTTTTCACTGTAAGAGCAATAAAATTGTGGAACTCATTACCAAAGGAGGTAGTGAATTCCAATACCCTAGATACATTTAAAAATTATTTGGATACATTTCTGTCTATAAACAAAATTCATGGATATAATTGCAAGTGTTAAATGGGTCACCTTTTAGTGGGATTATTTAAGCTTAACTGGAGCTTTTTGGATATATTTTAGACTTGTATAGGTTGAACTCGATGGACTTTTTTCAACCTCATCTACTATGTTACAATCATGATGGGGGTGAGAGAAACACATAACATTTAAAAACCAGTAACATACTGTACATATAAAACAAACATAAATAACTGCCCCCTGTGTATGTGTGCCTACAATTGTCCTAGAACGGCTTAAATAAGAAGGGATACATATATGAAAAGTACCTATATAGCAATGGCTATGACTGGAAATAGGCAAAATGCCAGCTATAACGTAAGTGATTAATTCCCCAGCCAGTACTTAAGCCCACCAAGTGGTAGAGCGGTAACTATGCCTGACTATAAATGCTCAGCAAAAAAGAAAAAGTGCCAAGAACAAATATTATCAATATCAAACTAAATAGGGAAAAGAGAAAAGAGGTACAACCTAAGGGTGTAAACTAATTTGCAGCAGTTGTGAGTTACCAGTTAGTACCGTTAATACCGATTTAAGGCTGACCAGATATATACTAAGTAATTCAGGGAGAGAGCAAAAAGGTGCAGCCTAGGAGAGTAAGCTAATATGTATCACAGCCAAAGTGGTTGTGAGTTACCAGTTAATACCATTAATACCGTTAGGGGGCTTACCAGATTTATACTATACAATTCATGGAGAGAGCAATGAGGTACAGTCTAGAGGAATAAGCTAATTTGTGTCACAGCCAAAGCGGTTGTGATTTACCAACTAATACAGTTTGTGCCGTTAAAAGGCTGACCAGATTTGTACTAAGCAGTTTAAGAAGAGAGCAATGAGGTACAGCCTAGGAAAGTAAGCTAATTTGTATCACAGCCAAAGCAGTTGTAAGTTACCAGTTAATACCGTTAATACTATAATGAGGCTGGCCAGATAAAATGGAAAGAGCAATGAGGTACAGCCTAGGAAAGTAAATTTGTTTGTATCACAGCCAAAAAGCGGTTGTGAGTTACCAATTAATACTGTTGATACCTTATTATGGCTTACCTGATTTAAGCTAAGCTGTTTTAGGGAAAGAGCAGTAGTGAGGTACAGCCTAGAAGAGTAAACTAATTTGTGTCACAGCCAAAGTGGTTGTGAGTTACCAGTTAATACCGTTAATTCCATTAATACTGTAATGAGGCTGACCTTAATAGTGCTACGATAAAAAGAAAGAGCAGGCAGAGTAACCCAACTAACAATAAAAGCTATAATAAGCCATACCACAAGCAAATTACAGCGGTTAGGAGAGAAAGAGAAACTATATACACACACATAGGGAGCAGTGCGAACACCTGACGTGCGTTTCACAACTGCTTTATCAAAGGCACCGGTTGTTAGCCGCCTCTGTTCATTTATGTAGACCATAGCCAATCAGATTGCGAGGGAGGATATTCTGATTGATAGGAAAGGGTAGAAGGGGTGTGCCACCAATCAGATACTAGGACTGCCGCACGCCCCTTCTCAAGATGTCTAAACAGAACATATGTTTGGGGTCTCACAAGACAAAAGAAAAAATTATTGAAAAAATTAGCGCATCATGTATATATACAAATGGTCAAAGAGAAAGAGAGATATGAACATTATACAAAATAGAGCAAATCGTTCACAGATCGCTGAGATTTTTATTTTTATTTTTAGTAAGCATACAGTTTTAGTTATAAGCATCATCAATTGATGCAAATTTGTAGCATATGTTCCAGTCAAAAAAGGAAAGAGAAAATAATTTAATTTTCATTGTCCCTTAGGGGTTAATAATCCTGAGGGAAAGCAGTCTTTCCAGACCAAATAATTGTGACCTGCATGGTATATCTGTATGAGATCTCATTTATATGTAGGATTCATAATAGATAGAGACATAACAATAACATTTATGGTATATTCGTTGTATATTTGCAGCTGTTTATAATGGGCTAATGCATATCATCCCCGGGGGACAGAGGAGAAACATAGGTACCAGAGAGACCTATTAAATTAAATACCCCAATATGAGTATTGGCTTTAAATATATCTGAATCATATTATATAAGTTAGAGTAGTTGGAGAAAAGTCATACAAAAAACCCAGGCATTTACAAAAAGGCACTATAGTTGATTTGTTCATTCATCCCTTTAGGGGACATACATTGTAACCAAAAAATCCATCTGTTTCTGCTTTCCGGAGTTCATTCTCAATGTTACCTCCACGTATACCTAATTTAATTCTTTGTAGTACCCAGCATCTCAGATCAGGTTTAGCATTATGATATTCTAGGAAATGTCTTGCGACAGCTGTCAATTTCTTGCCTTTTTCCGTGTCTTTGCGTGCATTTTAAATGTTGCAAATATGTTCACCAAGTCTGGTTCTAAGTTCCCTTGAGGACATCCCAACGTATCATTTGAAACACTTGCATTCAATACAATATATTATGTT
Source organism: Bombina bombina (assembly GCF_027579735.1). NCBI lineage: Eukaryota > Metazoa > Chordata > Amphibia > Anura > Bombinatoridae > Bombina > Bombina bombina. The sequence continues at coordinate 1,262,453,725 of NC_069500.1, read as the reverse complement.
CTGAGTTTTACAGTTATACAGTTATTTCAGTGATTTCCTGATGTGCATCATTAAAAGTGCCAATGAATCTTATTCGGGTATCAGTAGTACATTTATCTTTGGGTTTCAGCAGGTTTACCCTTGGGGTATGCAATGCCCTATGATATGCCCATTTCAAAATACTATTTGGGTGTTGTCTGTGTTTAAGTCTGAGTTTCATAACTTCGGCTTGTTGTTTGAAAGTTTCTATATCTGAACAATTCCGACGCAAGCGTAGAAATTCTCCAAAGTGGATGCTGTTTTTGGTTGGCATATGATGAGCGCTCTCAAAGCTCAAGATTGAGTTTTTGCTGTCTCTTTGCAATATAGATCAGTTCTCACTTTTCCAAACATGTCTCGTGAGATAGTTAGGTGTAAAAAAATTTACCTTATCAAAATATATTTCTTTGGTTAGTCTTAAATTCATGTTGTTATTATTTAGGGTATTGATGAAAAGATCGAACAGATTTCTCTCTCCTCTCCAAAGAATGAGGATATTATCAATATACCTCAACCATAACATCACATGTTCGGTAAATATCTCATTTGATTCATTAAAGACTAGTTCCCTCTCCCACTATCCTATATATATATTAGCATATGTCGGTGCACATGCTGCGCCCATGGCAATTCCCCTTATTTGAAGATAGAACCTGTCATTGAAACCAAAATAATTGTGACTCAACACGAATCTAAGTAGCCTAATGATAAACTCATTTTTTTGAGGGTCATATTTTGTGTTCCATTTTAAGAAAGTATTCCACCGCATGGCAACCTCTATCATGTTTGATAGAGGTATAAATGGATTCCACATCACAGGTTGCCAGAAAGGTCAAATCATCCAAGACAATTTCTTCAATTTTGCACAGTACATCCATAGTGTCTCGTGTATATAAAGGTAGTGAAAGAACAATATTACGTAGACTTGCATCAAGGTATTTTGATGCTTGTTCACAGAGGCTGCCTATACCGGACATGATGAGTCTACCAGGTGGAGTGGTTTTGTTTTTATGTATCTTGGGTAACAGATACAGAGTAGCTGTTTTAGGATTGTTTACCTGTAAGAAGTTAGATTCTTTAGCCGATATTATCAGGTCTGCTTTAGCTTCATTTATTATCTTTCTATACAAACTGAGGTAATCTTCCTTAGGATAACCAAGAAGTTTTTTGTAGCATTTAGTATCCCCAATTGCCGTAGTGCCTCTATTAAATACATGTCAATGGGCCATATGATGATATTACCCCCCTTATCAGAGGGCTTTATCACCACGTCTCGCCAGTCTTCAAACTCTTGGAGGGCTTTGTTTTCCTTAGTAGATACATTAGATCCTTTATCTACAGTAGTAGATAGTATCCTTTATCTACAGTAGTTCTTGGGTCACTACTCTTGAGTAAATTTCCAATTGTGGGTACTGGGGCCATTGTGGCGTAAATTTGGGTTTTCTAATAAGGCTCAAGTAGAGACACCGGGGTCTAGTTATCAAGCCGTCAACCTCAAATACGCTGGAATTCCGCAGCGTATTTGTGGCGAGGCTGATTCGCCTTAGTTATCAAAGGCTAGATCCCGGCAAAAGTAGAATTTTGTGACGTAAACTTCGATCCGCCGGACTCAGTCCGACACAGATCGATTCTTACGTCACTCCAGATGTTCCGCACACAAGTGCGGCACAATCTGACTACTTTTGCTAGTTATCAAAAAACTAGCAGGTACGCTCGGCACTTTTCCAGCCCAGCGTACCTGGTTTTCAATCCGCCACCCTGGAGGCGGCGGATCCCATAGGAATCAATGGGAGTCTGACCATAGCGAAAGTACAAGTTCGGTGCTGCCAGATATCCCATTGATTCCTATGGGAGCTGTCTACACCTAACACCCTAACATGTACCCCGAGTCTAAACACCACTAATCTGTCCCCCCCTACACCCCCGCAACAAAATAAAGTGTTTAACCCCTAAACCGTCGCTCCCGGAGCCCATCGCAAGCTACTCTATACATATTAACCCCTAAACCGCCGCTCCCAGAGCCCACCGCAACTATAATAAATGTCTTAACCCCTAAACCGCCGCTCCCGGAGCCCACCGCCACCTACATTATACCTAGTAACCCCTATCCTGCCCCCCTATACCGCCGCCCTCTATAATAAAGTTATTAAGCCCTATCCTGACGATCCCACACCTCGCAGCAACTTAATGAATAGTTTAACCCCTAAACCGCCGCTCCCGGACCCTGCCGCAACCTATATTAAATTTATTAACCCCTAATCTGCCCCCCCTACACCGTTGCCACCTATAATACATTTATTAACCCCTATCCTGCCCCCCACTACACCGCCGCCACTGTAATAAATTTATTAACCCCTAAACCTAAGTCTAACACTAACCCTAAATATTAATTAAATAAATCTAAATAATATTTCGATTATGAACTAAATTAATCCTATTTAAAACTAAATACTTACCTTTAAAATAAACCCTAATATAGCTACAATATAAATAATAATTATATTGTAGCTATCTTAGGATTTATTTTTATTTTACAGGCACATTTCAATTTATTTTAACTAGGTACAATAGCTATTAAATAGTTATTAACTATTTAATAGCTACCTAGCTAAAATAAAGAGAAATTAACCTGTAAAATAAAAACTAACCTAAGTTACAATTACACCTAACACTGCACTATACTTTAATAAATTATTCCTATTTAAAACTAAATACTTACCTGTAAAATAAACCCTAAGATAGCTACAATGTAATTAATAATTACATTGTAGCTATTTTAGGATTTATATTTATTTTACAGGTAACTTTGTATTTATTTTAGCTAGTTAGAATAGTTATTAAATAGTTATTAACTATTTAATAACTACCTAGCTAAAAGAAATACAAAATTACCTGTAAAATAAATCCTAACCTAAGTTACAATTAAACCTAACACTACACTATCATTAAATTAATTAAATAAATTAACTACAAATAACTACAATTAAATACAATTACATAAACTAACTAAAGTACAAAAAATTAAAAAAGCTAAGTTACAAAAAAAAAAAAAAAGTTACAAACATTTTAAAAATATTACAACAATTTTAAGCTACTTACACCTAATCTAAGCCCCCTAATAAAATAACAACCCCCCCCAAAATAAAAAAATGCCCTACCCTATTCTAAATTTAAAAAGTTCAAAGCTCTTTTACCTTACCAGCCCTTAAAAGGACCTTTTGTGGGGCATGCCCCAAAGAATTCAGCTCTTTTGCCTGTAAAAGAAAAATACAGCTCTTTTGCCTGTAAAAGAAAAATACAACCCCCCAACATTAAAACCCACCACCCACATACCCCTAATCTAACCCAAACCCCCCTTAAAATAACCTAACACTCAAGATACCTTGAGTCGTCTTCACTCAGCCGAGCAGCGATGGAACCGAAGTGGACATCCGGAGCGGAAGAAGTTATCCTCCAAGCGGCGCTGAAGAAATCTTCCATCCGATGAAGTGATCCTCCAAGCGGCGCTGAGGAAGTCTTCGATCCGGGCGATGTCATCTTCCAAGAGGCGCTGAAGAAGTCTTCTATCCGGGCGATGTCATCTTCCAAGCCGGGTCTTCAATCTTCATCCCGCCGACGCGGAACATCCTTCTTTACCGACGGACTACCGACGAATGAAGGCTCCTTTAAGGGACGTCATCCAAGATGGCGTCCCTTCAATTCCGATTGGCTGATAGGATTCTATCAGCCAATCGGAATTAAGGTAGGAAAAATCTGATTGGCTGATTGAATCAGCCAATCAGATTCAAGTTCAATCCGATTGGCTGATCCAATCAGCCAATCAGATTGAGCTTGCATTCTATTGGCTGTTCCGATAACTTCTTCCGCTCCGGATGTCCACTTCGGTTCCATCGCTGCTCGGCTGAGTGAAGATGACTCAAGGTAGGATGACATCGCCCGGATAGAAGACTTCTTCAGCGCCTCTTGGAAGATGACATCGCCCGGATCGAAGACTTCTTCAGCGCCGCTTGGAGGATCACTTCATCGGATGGAAGATTTCTTCAGCGCCGCTTGGAAGATAACTTCTTCCGCTCCGTATGTCCACTTCGGTTCCATCGCTGCTCGGCTGAGTGAAGACGACTCAAGGTATCTTGAGTGTTAGGTTATTTTAAGGGGGGTTTGGGTTAGATTAGGGGTATGTGGGTGGTGGGTTTTAATGTTGGGGGGTTGTATTTTTCTTTTACAGGCAAAAGAGCTGTATTTTTCTTTTACAGGCAAAAGAGCTGAATTCTTTGGGGCATGCCCCACAAAAGGTCCTTTTAATGGCTGGTAAGGTAAAAGAGCTTTGAACTTTTTAAATTTAGAATAGGGTAGGGCATTTTTTTATTTTGGGGGGGTTGTTATTTTATTAGGGGGCTTAGATTAGGTGTAAGTAGCTTAAAATTGTTGTAATATTTTTAAAATGTTTGTAACTTTTTTTTTTTGTAACTTAGCTTTTTTTATTTTTTGTACTTTAGTTAGTTTATGTAATTGTATTTAATTGTAGTTATTTGTAGTTAATTTATTTAATTAATTTAATGATAGTGTAGTGTTAGGTTTAATTGTAACTTAGGTTAGGATTTATTTTACAGGTAATTTTGTATTTCTTTTAGCTAGGTAGTTATTAAATAGTTAATAACTATTTAATAACTATTCTAACTAGCTAAAATAAATACAAAGTTACCTGTAAAATAAATATAAATCCTAAAATAGCTACAATGTAATTATTAATTACATTGTAGCTATCTTAGGGTTTATTTTACAGGTAAGTATTTAGTTTTAAATAGGAATAATTTATTAAAGTATAGTGTAGTGTTAGGTGTAATTGTAACTTAGGTTAGTTTTTATTTTACAGGTTAATTTCTCTTTATTTTAGCTAGGTAGCTATTAAATAGTTAATAACTATTTAATAGCTATTGTACCTAGTTAAAATAAATTGAAATGTGCCTGTAAAATAAAAATAAATTCTAAGATAGCTACAATATAATTATTATTTATATTGTAGCTATCTTAGGGTTTATTTTAACCCTTTCATGACATAGGCAATTGTTCAAGTTCTGAACGTAAACAAAACCTTGAATTTCAGCTATATGTCTTTTCAACCATAATTTACCCCTTTCACATTAAGTGCACCCACACTAATTATATATTGTTTTTTAGAGGACAGATAGGGCTTTCTTTTGGCATAAAAGATTTATTTCTCAACTATAATTTTATTAAAAAAAAATCAAAGTAAGTGTGAGAAATTAAGAAATTTGAAGCTTTCCAAAGGATTTTATTGTGAATATCATCATCCTGATATATGTTACGGCAATAAAACACCCATACTTGTGTTAAGCGATGTCCCATGAGTATAACGATACCCCCCATGTACAGGTTTTTTGAGTTTTCTGGAATTTACAAGGCCCAACATACGGCCTACCCATTTACATAGAAATCTGGCACATTCATTTTCTGGGCTTAAGTTGCCTTTTATACATTATAGCAGCCCAGGAATGAAAATAACCCCATCATGGCATACCATTTACAAAAGTAGACACCCTAGGGTATTCCAAAAGGGCCATGTCACATCTTTTTGTGAAGCCCCTTAGTCACAACACCTGGCCAAATGTAGTGGTCATTTTTGTTGCTTGCGTTTTTTACACAAACACTGCACTTTGGCTGTTTCTGTCATCAAGCTTTTATGTTTTACTGCTATAAAATACACATATTTGTGTTTGTCAATGTCCTTCGAGTACAACAGTACCCCCATGTACAGGTTTCACGGGGTTTACAGGAGTTACTGGGCCAAATATGGGGTCTGCCCATTTCAGTCTTTATGCATGGAAATTTGGCACCTTAATTTTCTGTGCCTATGTCCTCTTTGAGACATTATAGCAGCCCAGGAATGAAAATTACCCCATCATGGCATACCATTTTCAAAAGAAGACACCCCAGGGTATTCCAAAAGGGCCATGTCACATCTTTTTGTGAAGCCCCTTAGGCATAACATCTGGCCAAATGTAGTGCTCATTTATTTTTAATGCATTTTTTGCCCAAACACTGCATTTTGGCTGTTTCTGTCATCAAGCTTTTATGTTTTACTGCTATAAAACACACATATAAGTGTTTTTCAATGTCCTACAAGTACAACAGTACCCCCCATGTAAAGGTTTTATGGGGTTTACAGAAGTTACAGGGCCAAATATGGGGTCTGCCCATTTACATGAAAATTTGGCACATTCACCTTCTGGGCCTATGTCCTCTTTGAGACATTATAGCAGCCCAGGAATGAAAATTACCCCAACATGGCATACCATTTTTAAAAGAAGACACCCTAGGGTATTCCAAAAGGCCCATGTCACATATTTTTGTGAAGCCCCTTAGTCACAAAACCTGGCCAAATGTAATGGTCCTTTTTGTTGCATGTGTTTTTTGCACAAATACTGCACTTTGGCTGTCTCTGTCATCAACCTTTTATGTTTTGCTGCTATAAAACACACATATTAGTGTTTGTCAAGGTCCTACGAGTAAAACAGTACCCCCAATGTACAGGTTTTATGGGGTTTACAGAAGCTACAGGGCCAAATATGGGGTCTGCCCATTTCAGTTTTTATGCATGGAAATTTGGCACCTTAATTTTCTGTGCCTATGTCCTCTTTGAGACATTATAGCAGCACAGGAATGAAAATTACCCCATCATGGCATACCATTTTCAAAAGAAGACACCCTAGGGTATTCCAAAAGGCCCATGTCACATCTTTTTGTGAAGCCCCTTAGTCACAACACCTGGCCAAATGTAATGGTCATTTTTTTGCATGCGTTTTTTTTGCACAAACACTGCAATTTGGCTGTCTCTGTCATCAACCTTTTATCTTTTGCTGCTATAAAACACACATATTAGTGTTTGTCAAGGTCCTACGAGTAAAACAGTACCCACCATGTACAGGTTTTATGGGGTTTACAGAAGCTACAGGGCCAAATATGGGGTCTGCCCATTTCAGTTTTTATGCATGGAAATTTGGCACCTTAATTTTCTGTGCCTATGTCCTCTTTGAGACATTATAGCAGCACAGGAATGAAAATTACCCCATCATGGCATACCATTTTCAAAAGAAGACACCCTAGGGTATTCCAAAAGGCCCATGTCACATCTTTTTGTGAAGCCCCTTAGTCACAACACCTGGACAAATGTAATTGTCATTTTTTTGCATGCGTTTTTTTGCACAAACACTGCACTTTGGCTGTCTCTGTCATCAACTTTTTATGTTTTGCTGCTATAAAACACACATATTAGTGTTTTTCAAGGTCCTACGAGTAAAACAGTACCCCCCATGTACAGGTTTTATGGGGTTTACAGAAGCTACAGGGCCAAATATGGGGTCTGCCCATTTACATGGAAAATTGGCACATTCATTTTATGGGCCTTTGTCCTCTTTGAGATATTATAGCAGCCCAGGAATGAAAATTACCCCATCATGGCATACCATTTATAAAAGTAGACAACCCAGGGTATTGAAAAAGGACTATGTTTAGTCTTTGTTTGTAGCCACTTAGTCACAACATCTGGCCAAAGGTAATGTTTATATTTCAGTTTTAGTTTATCACAAAAACACTGCCTTTTTGCTGTTTATATCATCCTTGTATATTTTACTGCTATAATACACCCATCTTTGTGTTCAGCGATGTCCAATGAGTACAACAATACCCCCTATGTACAGGTTTTATGTGGTTTCAGGAAGTTACAACGCCCAATATAGGGTCTGCCAATTTGCATGGAAATTGGGCACATTGATTTTATGGACCTTTGTTGCATTTGAGACAGTATGGCAGCGCAGGAATGAAAATTACCCCACCATGGCATACCATTTGCAAAAGTAGACAACCAAGGGTATTGAAAAAGGACTATGTTTAGTCTTTTTTTGTAGCCACTTAGTCACAAAACCTGGTCAAATTTAGTGGTCATATTTTTTTATTTGCTTTTTTCACACAGACTTTGCCTTTTTTCTATTTAGATCAACATCATTATATTTTTTACTGCTATAATACACCCATATCTGTGTTCAGTGATCTCCCATGAGTGCAACAATACCCCCTATGCACAGGTTTTATGTGGTTTTATGAAGTTACAGGGCCCAATATAGGGTCCGCATAGAAATTTGGCACATTGATTTTCTGGACCTATGTTGCCTTTGAGACAGTATGGCAGCCCAGGAATGAAAATTACCCCCCTCATGACATACCATTTGCAAAAGTGGATAACTCAGGATATTCTAAAAGGAGTATTTTAGTTGTTTTGTATAACTTATAATGGCCTTAGAGTGGATGGGCTTAACATATAAAGGGACAGGACAAGGTCAGGGGATTTATGAAGTTAGGAACAGAATAATAAAATAAAATAAAATAAATTAGGAACACATACAGATTGCTTTCAAATTAAAAGTTTAACTCTGTGTGATATATTCGAAAGCAATCAGTGATACAGAGGCCAGGTTGAGAGGGGCAGTCAGGGCAATGGTAACTAGAATCCCTCCTCCCTCCTTTTTTATAGCAGACTCTGCATCTTTTCTGGGGTGTTAATTTGCAGGCAGTGGGGGGGATCCTAGTGGGAAAATGCCTGCCACAGAGTCGCTCGACATTTTCAGATTGAACAGTGGGAGGATTAGGGGTCTGGTTAAACAAAATATCAGATGTTACATTTAACACAAATTCCAAAAAAGTATAAGTTTTCCCTGTGCCTGTTTTTTTGTACAGCACATATGCATTATATACTGCGATCTGCATAATATAAAAGGCTACTTTTTTGTACCAAGTTCTAGTTTTTCTTTGAATTAGATATGGCTGCAGGCACCGGTCAGCTAAATCTACCCCCCCCCCCATGTTTTTGTTGTACTCCACAATGCACTTTGGCTTTAGGATCTGTGCAGATCTTCCCTTCACAGACACTGGCACTGTAGCTTCATCGTGCATTGTGGAGAGCATGTACACATCTTTTTTATCAGTGTACCGAAGGGCCAGTAGCTCATTGTGGCGTAAAGCTGACGTTGTGCCCCTACTTTTTTTTCCATATGTCAGCTTCTGGGGGAAACCTTTGCGATTTTTTCTTGTTGTGCCACAGGCCACGGTTTCAAAATAAGATAAAAAATTTAATAGCTCTGTGCTGGTGTAAAAATTATCGAGCCACAAATGGTACCCTTTATTTAGCAGGGGTAGTAGGAGATCCCACACAATTTTCCCACTTGTGCCAACGGAATCTGGGCAGCCAGGTGGATCCAAGTGGCTATCCTTTCCCTGGTAGATGTGAAATGCCCAGGTATACCCAGTACTGCATTCACAGAGCTTATAAAATTTTACCCCATAGCGGGACTTCTTGGATGGTATATATTGCTTGAAAAGCAATCTCCCCTTAAATTTCATGAGGGACTCATCAATGCAAATGTCCTGCTCAGGTATGTAAACTTCTTTAAATTTTTGGGACAGGTGGCTTATCAGGGGCCTTAGTTTATATAACCTGTCATGCAGGGGGTCATTTTTTGGGGGGCACTTGGTATTATCATTAAAATGGAGAAACCGCAGCAATTGTTCATATCTGTCCCTCTTCATAACCCCTGGAAAAAGAGGGGTAGCCAGGATGGGGTTCTGGCTCCAGTATGAACGAATGCTGGGTTTCTTCACAATCCCCATTATTAATGTCAGGGCCCAAAACTTTTTAATCTCTGGTATGTCAGTGGGGTGCCAGCTATTTTTTCTGACATACAGAGATTGGGGATTTTTGGACAGATACTGGCTGGCATATAAATTTGTTTGAGCAACTATATGCTCAAACATGGTATCTGTCAGAATCAGGGACATATAGTTTATTGGCTCACATACTGGAACATCACTTGTGATGCCAGGAGTCTCAGTAAATTCTGGCATTTCTGGGGCAGTGAAATTTGGGGGTATCCAATTTTGGTCATTTGTGCGACGCCTCCTTTTAGGTGGCGGGCAGGGAGCACCAGCATCAGATGTATCACTCAGGGGCTCTATATCTGATGCCGTAAGGGTTGCGCTGTCAGACAGAGCAGAGAGGGTTTCACTCCCTGAATCTGCGGCAAGAATGGCATAAGCCTCTTCTGCTGAATAGCGTGCCATAAGGGATTTTTTTCAGTACAAATTACCACTTCACCACCACCAATTCCCACTTCACCTTCCCCAAAATCCCACTAAACCACCCCAATTACCACCTCCCAATTACCATCCACCTATTCCCACCCACCCTATTCCCTCAGATTTTTTTTTTTTTTAAAAATTATGAGTTTTTCTTTATATATATATATATATATATATATATATTTTTATAAACTAAAAAAAAAAAAAGGAACTGGGAAGGGTAGTGATTGGGAACAGCAGGGAAGGGGTTAATAATAACTAAAGATCCCCACAAATAAACTTTTGGGCACTGATCAAAGCCCTGACAGGCTGGTCACTATAATATTAGGCTGATCACAGTAGCAGCTCAGTGATCAGCAGCAAAAACAATATATATATATATTTGTAACCCCCACAAATAAACCCCCAAAGCTTTTGATCAACACTGATCAAAGCCCTAACTGGATAACCAAGTTATATTAGGCTGATCACAGTAGCAGCTCTGTGATCAGCAGCAAAAAAAAAAAATATATATATATGGTATTTATTTTTATATATATATTTTCCCCTCTCTAGCACTACAAACACTAAACTGTCTTCCTCTCTCTCTCAGATCGCACTGAGAGCAGAGAGGAAGCGGATACACTTGTAACAGCAAATGATTCCACTCATTGGCTGCTACAGTGTTACAGGGGACAATCGATACACCCCCTCCATGCTGATTGGATCCTGGGGGAGTGCCAGAGGTGCTAGGCATATCCCCCAACCGGATCCACAACAAACAAAATATCGGAGGGGGCACAGGAGCTGAAAACCGTTATGCCGTTCTATTCCGTCATAACGGCTCTAAAGCCCAGTGTAATTATGACGGAATGGAACGGCATAACGGCGTTAAAAGGTTAAAGGTAAGTATTTAGTTTTAAATAGGATTAACTTAGTTAATAAGAGAAATATTATTTAGATTTATTTAATTAATATTTAAGTTAGGGGGTGTTAGGGTTAGTGTTAGACTTAGGTTTAGGGGTTAATAATTTTATTACAGTGGCGGCGGTGTAGTGGGGGGCAGGATAGGGGTTAATAAATGTATTATAGGTGGCGACGGTGTAGGGGGGCAGGATAGGGGTTAATAAATTTATTATAGGTGGCGACGGTGTAGGAGGGGCAGGATAGGGGTTAATAAATTTAATATAGGTTGCGGCGGGTTCAGGGAGCGGCGGTTTAGGGGTTAAACTATTTATTTATTTGTGGCGAGGTGCGGGATTAGCAGGATAGAGGTTAATAACTTTATTATAGAGGGCGACGGTATAGGGGGGGGCAGGATAGGGGTTACTAGGTATAATGTAGGTGGTAGCGGTGTCCGGGAGCAGCGGTTTAGGGGTTAATACATTTATAAGAGTTGCAGCGGGGTCTAGGAGTGGCGGTTTAGGGGTTAGTAACTTTATTTAGTTGCGGGGGACTCCGGGGGCACCGTTATAGGGGGTAGAACAGTGTAGTTAGTGTGAGTGCTTAGTGACAGGCTAGCAAGAAAGCTGTCAAAAAGCCGAAGAGCAGCGAGATCGGATGAGTGATAACTCTCACAGTCCGCTGCTCATCGCCCCGTACTTGGTGCGTGGCTTTTTGACAGCTTTTTTGATAACTTAGGCGAATTTTGGCAGGTCCGCGGCGGCGATGTGAGGCGAGCTTAGGCGGGCGTATTGGGCCAGCGAAGGCAGGAAAAGTAGACACGTTGATAACTAGGCCCCACCAGGTCTAGCTATGCTAGAGAATGTTACCACACAAGAGATAGATTGGACAAACAGCCTTATTATAAAATCCAAATGTATGCCACAATGGTCCCAGTACCCACAACTGGAAATTTACTCAAGAGCAGTGACCCAAGAACTACTTAAACTAACTGTAGATAAAGGATCTAATTTATCCACTAAGAAAAACAAAGCCTTCCAAAAGATTACCTCTATTGAACACGATAGAGGTTGCCATGCGGTGGAATACTTTCTTAAAATGGAACACAAAGTATGCCCCGCAAAAAATGAGTTTATCATCAGGCTACTTAGATTTGTGTTGAGTCACAATCATTTTGCTTTCAATGACAGGTTCTATCTTCAAATAAGGGGAACGGCCATGGGCGCAGCATGTGCACCGACATATGTAAAATATATATCTAGGATGGTGGGAGAGGGAACTAGTCTTTAATGAATCAAATGAGATCTTTACCAAACATGTGATGTTATGGTTGAGGTATATCAATGATATCCTCATTCTTTGAAGAGGAGAGAGAAATCTATTCGATCTTTTCATCAATACCCTTATACCCTAAATAATAACAACATGAATTTAAGACTAACCAAAGAAATACATTTTGATAAGGTAAATTTTTTAGACCTAACTATCTCCGAGACATGTTTGGAAAAGTGAGAACTGATCTCTGTCAAAGAGACAGCAACAAACTCCATCTTGAGCTTTGAGAGCGCTCATCATATGCCAACCAAAAACAGCATCCCCTTTGGGAATTTCTACGCTTGCGTAGGAATTGTTCAGATAGAGAAACTTTCAAACAACAAGTCAAAGTTATGAAACTCAGACTTAAACACATACAATACCCAAATAGGATTTTGAAACGGGCATATCATAGGGCATTGCATACCCCAAGGGTAGACCTGCTGAAACCCAAAGATAAACGGACTACAGATACCCGAATAAGATTCATTGGCACTTTTAATGATGCACATCAGGAAATCACTGAAATTCTTAACAAGCACTTACATATCTTACACACGGACAATGACATGGCTAAGACTGTGGGCAATAGAATAGCAGTTACATGGAGGCGGGCACCAACTATAAGGGATAAATTGTTGAAATACCACTTTGTCAGAAACACTCCAACAAGGAAGGATAAACTTTAAGGAACATACCCGTGTGGTACCTGCAAATTCTTCCCATACATGTTAAATATAAAAGAAATGGATATATTTCCCTGTGGAAAGAGATACATGACAGACCTGTATAACTGTAAAACCCAGAACATAATATATTGTATTGAATGCAAGTGTTTCAAACAATATGTTGGGATGTCCTCAAGGGAACTTAGAACTAGACTTGTTGAACATAGTTGCAACATTCGAAATGCACGCAAAGACACGGAAATAGGCAAGAAATTGACAGCTGTCGCAAGACATTTCCTAGAATATAATAATGCTAAACCTGATCTGAGATGCTGGGTACTACAAAGAATTAAATTGGGGATACGTGGAGGTAACAGTGAGAATGATCTGAAAGCAGAAACCAAATGGATTTTTTGGTTACAATGTATGTCCCCTAAAGGGATGAATGAACAAATCAACTATAGTGCCTTTTTGTCAACACATGGTTTTTTTCTTATGACTTTTCTCCAACTACTCTATAATATTTGGATCCCTGAGGATATTTAAAACAAATACTCGAATTGGGGTATTTAATTTAATAGGTCTCTCTGGTACCTATGTTTCTCCTCTGCCCCCCGGGGATGATATGCATTAGCCCATTATAAACAGCTGCAACTATACAACGAATATACCATAAATGTTATTGTTATGTCTCTATCTATTCTGAATCCTACATATAAATGAGATCTCATACAGCTATACCATGCAGGTCACATTATTCAATTTAGTCTTGAAAGACTGCTTTCCCTCAGGATTATTAAAGCCTAATGGACAATGAAAATTAAATTATTTTCTCTTTCCTTTTTTTGACTAGAACATATGCTACAAATCTGCATCAATTGATGATGCTTATAACTAAAACCGTATGCTTACTAAAAATAAAAATAAAAATCTCAGCAATCTGTGAACGATTTGCTCTATTTTGTATAATGTTCATATCTCTCTTTCTCTTTGACCATTTGTATATATACATGATGCGCTAATGTTTTCAATATTTTTTTTCTTTTTTCTTGTGATACCCCAAACATATGTTCTGTTTAGACATCTTGAGAAGGGACGTGCGGCAGTCCTAGTATGTGATTGGTGACACACCCTTTCTACCCTATCATATTAGTCAGAATATCCTCTCTCACAATCTGATTGGCTATGGTCTACATAAATGAACAGAGATGGCTAACGACCGGTGCCTTTGATAAAGCATCTGCGAAACGCGTGTCAGGCATTGGCACTGCTACTTGTGTGTATATAGTTTCTCTTTCTCTCCTAACCGCTGTAATTTGCTTGCAGTACAGCTTATTATAGCTTTTATTGTTAGTTGGGTTACTCTGCCTGCTCTTTCTCTTTAGCGTAGCACTATTTTGGTCAGCCTCATTACGCTATTAATGGTTTTACCGGTATTAAATCGTAACTCACAACTGCTTTGGCTGTGACACAAATTACTTTACTCTCCTAGGCTGTACCTCACTACTGCTCTTTCCCTAAAGCAGCTTAGCTTAAATCAGGTCAGCCTTAATAAGGTATCAACGGTATTAATTGGTAACTCACAATCGCTTTTTGGTTGTGATACAAACAAATTTACTTTCCTAAGCTGTACCTCATTGCTCTTTCCATTTTAACGGCTTAGCATAAATCTGGCCAGCCTCATTATAGTATTAACGGTATTAACTGGTAACTTACAACCGCTTTGGCTGTGATACAAATTAGCTTACTTTCCTAGGCTGTACCTCATTTGTCTCTTCTCAAACTCCTTGGTACAAATCTGGTCAGCCTTTTAATGGCTGTGACACAAATTAGCTTATTCCTCTAGGCTGCACCTTTTTGCTCTCTCCCTGAATTACTTATTATTTATCTGGTCAGCCTTAAATCGGTATTAACGGTACTAACTGGTAACTCACAACCGCTTTGGCTGTGATACAAATTAGTTTACACCCTTAGGTTGTACCTCTTTTCTCTTTTCCATATTCAGTTTGATATTGATAGTATTTTTCCTTGGCACTTTTTCTTTTTCGCTGAGCATTTATAGTCAAGCATAGTTGCCGCTCTACCACTTGGTGGGCTTAAGTACTGGCTGGGGAATTAATCACTTACGTTATAGTTGGCATTTTGCTTATTTCCAATCATAGCCATTGCTATATAGGTAATTTTTATATATGTATCCCTTCTTATTTAAACCGTTCTAGGACAATTGTAGGCACACATACACAGGGGGCAGTTATTTATGTTTGTTTTATATGTATGTTACTGGTTTTTAAATGTTATATATTTCTCTCATCCCCGTCATGATTGTCTTTATGTGGTATATTTTTAATAAAAGTTAAGTTTTAATTATCCTTTCCGGTCCTCCCCTCCTCTCTCTCTGATTGATCATCTCATCTACCTATAGATTCGAGTGTGCCATAATAGTGTTTCTTTTCCCCTTTCTCTTTATTTAATTTACTTAACACAGCACTAGGTCCTGCCCCCTTATACATATATATATTATTATAAGAGGGAATGAGATGAGTGTTCACTAACTTTCACCCCCTAGGTTTAATTACCAGGAAAACCCCCTTTTTTCTACAATTAACGTTTGAGCAGAAACGTTAATTTGCACCTCACTTGTAATCTGGCTCTTTATTGGCAAACTGTCTTTGCTAAGACCTTGACTTTAGAAATCGAAGACCATGGAAGGCTTTCATGTACACATTCATGAAATTGAATGGAGATTAGCAGATTGAATAATAGATGTTCAGCCAACACAAGCTTTGGTTTCAGAGTTCTGCAAACTGTTTTACAATCTAATGAATAAACATACATGTACCTTATCCCTTATGTTCATTCTTTAATACTGAAATAACTGGTATGATGCTAAATGGTAAATTCTTTGATATACAGATACATAAATAAAAAAATGCAGTGTAACTGAAGTAAGACACTTTTATAGTTTTCATGTTGTCCATATAATATAGACATTTTTACATAACCATGATCGTTTTAATGGAACAGTCTACACCAAAAAAAAAAAATTCCGATTAAAATATAGATAATTCCTTTATTAACCATTCCCTAGTTTTGCATAACCAGTACAGTTATATTAATACAATTCTACCTCTTTGATTATAAATCAGTGATGACTTGTTAAGAACTCCACAGGAGTGAGCACAATGTTATCTATAAGACACACATTAACTAGCGCTGTCTAACTGTTTAAAATTGTCAAAATGCACTGAGATAAGAGCAGCCTTCAACAGCTTAGAAATTAGCATATGAGCCTACCTAGGTTTAGCTTTCAACGAAGAAGAACAAGAGAACAAAGTACATTTAATGATAAAGGTAAACAGTAAATTTGTATAAAAGTACATGCCCTATATGAATCATGAAAGTTTAAGTTTGATTTGACTGTCCCTTTAATAACAGTTTAAAGAAATAAAACCAATCCATATTGATAGTATTAAAGGTACATTGAACCCAACATTTTTCTTTCATTATTTAGGAACAGCATATTATTTTAGTCAACTTTACAATTAACTTCTATTATCCCATTTGCTTCAGTCTCTTTTTTTCCTTTGTTGAAGTAGCATTAAAACACTATTGGGATCTATTGGAAACTAACTGAACTCAGCTGGTGAGCCTATGAAAAGAGGCATATATACGTACAGCACCCAATAAAGCATCACTGCTCCTGGACCTACCTAGTAATGCTTTTTAACAAATTATACCAGGAACATGAAGCAAATTAGATAACAAAAGTAAATTGGAAAGTTGTTTAAAATTGCATACTTTATCTGAATCATGAACGTTTTAATTTGATTTTACTGTTGCTTTGAACTGGTTTCATTTACATTTTCATGGTTGTGGTAGTTAGGTCTGTCTATCTATTTATCTCTATATCTATATAAGACTTAGAAAACACAACAAAAAAAACAAAAGAAAATAGGGAAAAAAAAGAAAAAAAAAAAACATTTTATTTTTGCTATGAAAATACAGCTTATTGTTTCTGTCAAACTCCTATTCGGCTCTATTTTGTTTTGTACTACTTTAGAAAAAACAAATTGAAGTGGAAAGGTGACATTGTACATGTAGCTCATAGAGGTCAGTGAAGCACCTTAGTGCAAGCTTTTCTTGAAGAAATTACATTTTATGCTTTTATTCTATGCACCGTGCAGAAAATATTACATAAATGATGCATAATGTTTTAAGATTTGAGCCCAAGGACCTCAAGCTTTCGACAGTGAATCTATTATTAATGGATCCATACTTAATTATATTACTGCCTACTGCCCATCATTATAGCTCTTTAGTGCAAGGTCTAATATTTTCATCCATTAAATGATACTGTATAAATCATCTAATGATTATTTATTACATTTAAATATAATAGCAGAATTTTAACAAATGTCTCTAAGTACAACAAAAATGTATTTAATGCAGATGATAGAAAAGTGTCTTTGTACACCCTGGGGATATCATTATTTAAACAGAAAATACATTAACACATTTCTTAATTTAGTAACTCATTTAATACCCTTTATAAGCTTTAATGAATGCCCCAAGCAAGTCCAATGATCTCTTTACCACACAATGATTCAACATGCAGTGCATTTCCTGCAGTTAGTACATTTGACATGTTAAGCAATACTTTTGATACTGCTTTTTCTTAGAAAATATTTTTATTTCTGTTTTCTTTATATATTTTGACTATAGAGGTTATTTAAGTAACTTTAAAAATGGTTCATTTGAGAAGATTTTAAACCCTTTGTTTAAATAATATTGTATTTGTGACCTTAAACAATTTTACTGTTTCCCTAAATAATGTTCTCTTTTATTATTAGTTCAATTAAAGGATGACATAGAGTTTCTTGACTAGGGTAGTAAAGAAGGAAACATTTGTAGGTCAATTTAGGTGTGTGCTACTTATACGATATGTTGAATATCTGGTCAAATTTTTTTGTATTAATGGTTCGGTGAGATATTTTAGTAGTTTGCACAACCAAGGCTAAGGTCTCCATCTATCAAGTTGTGTATACAATCTTTGTCACAGTATGGTGTATTCATGTTTGCCAATGTGGCCTACTAATACATTTTCTAATTCCCATTAAACTCTAATACTCCTCTTAGATTACATTTTTTCAACAATTTACCCACTTCCAAAATGTATTTTTGTGGTGCTCAAAAATGTTATAAGTAAGATTTTAAAAAAGTATTATCTATGTGTTCCAATTCCTGTCATGCCCAACATTATTAAATTAGTGTTAAAGCCCGTGTACACGGGCCAAAATGTCCCCCTCCAAGATCCTGTCCCTAGCCTTTATTCCCCCCCTCCACTCTAGGATCCCCCTGTACCTCATTCTCCCTCCTTCCACCTCTATGTTGCTCTTAGCATACATTTTTTTCTGTAGTATAGTGGTTCCACCTGTTCCCACACCTCCCGCCCTCTCCAGCAATGTGCCTCCCACCCGCCTCCCTTCTAACCCTCCAACGATCGGCACCACCGCGTGTCCCTCTCTGCTTTGGTACCTCTGCAAAACTATTTCTGCACTGCCCCACTCATGGGGCATGCAGAAATGGTGCAATATTGCTACTTTTAGCAAGATCGCAGCAGAGAGAGGCCAGGTCCTTAAGAGTTTAACGACCAGCGTCGTCCTCGCACATGTCTTGCGCAGTCTCTAATGTGCATCGGCGCTCGGCATTGAGGGGTTAAGGCCAGGTATGTTGTATTGCGCAGTCTCTACTGCGCATGACTGCGTTGGACAAACATACTTGGCATTTTATTATATAGAATGTTTTGTAATTGTAGTCCCTCTCATTGCTGCACTTCCTAGTGGTGGGCTTCTCATACTTTTATAAGTACAGACTAATTTAATAAATTCCCATTATGCAGCTCAAATTTGTCTTATTATCATAAGCTTATATAGGCCGCAATAATGATGAATTTTCCGATAAAGTAGTTTCTCATTAGGTGGTCATATTTTCCTCCCATAAAGATCAACAGAAACCCAATGGAGTTCAATAGAAATCACATGTGTAATATTCCTAATATGGTAATTTGCATGGTTACATTTGGCAATGTTTGGGTCTAGAAACAAGATTAACAGTACTGGATATTAATATCTTGCATAAAAAATTACCATGGTTTTTCCATTGAGCTTTTAAAAATTTCTCACACTGTTAAAAATCTTGTAAAAAGGCTCCATTTCTACCATTGAAGGTAATAAACTGCTTCACTCCTGCAGTCCTGGTCTATACAGTAAGAAATTAAAGTTTTGCAAGAATGTGTGGCTCATTAGTTTTAATGGTAAAAATGTTGCCCAAAACATATCAGTATGCATTCAACACTGTAAATGTAACAGATGAGAATGAAGGATTTCTGTAAAATGTTTTATGAAAGGGACATGAAAAACATTTTTTTTTCTCTCATGATTTAGAAAGAGCATGCAATTTTAAACAACTTTCTAATTTACTTCAATGATCTATTTTACTTCATTCTTTTGATATCCTTTGCTGGAAAGCATATCTAGATAGGCTCAGAAGCTGCTGATTGGTAACTGCACATAGATGTCTTGTGTGATTGGCTCTCCCATGCGCATTGCTATTTCTTAAACAAAAGATATCTAAAACATGAAGCAAATTAGATAGAAGTAAATTGGAATGATGTTTAAAATTGTATTCTCTGCTTGAATCATGAAAGACATTTTTTGGGTTTAGTGTTCCTTTAACTACAAAAATATGACAAACTACATAAGTATAAATAAAGAAATGGCTGTGATTTTAGAAAGAAGTTCTCAGCTTTGGTCAAAAATATACAGTATATATATGTTACATTTGTTTATTGGTGGCAGTGATACAAAGTGATCTAGAATTTAGATCTGTATCTACTACTCCCCTTTATTTGGCACTTTTGTTGTGTAGATAAAATACAATTTAGAATTTAAAGAGACCTAAGAGACATTATACCACAACATTTCCCCCTTCAATCTGTTCACAGGTATCCATATACCCATGGGAGTGTATTCAATTATTTGCAAAAGCCTATTTTACCTTTAGTTTGTCATTTGAAACTGCTGCATTTGTCTGCGGATTCTATGTATACTAAAAATGTGATTACTACAGTATTAGATTTAGAAAGGTTATCTAAACAGGAGGCAACAAGAGAAATCAAACTCCCAGTGGGAGGGGAAAAGATGTTTTTGTATTTATAATAGCTATTTTTGTTAATTAAATCCCACCCATAAATAGCATTTTGATACTTACATATTGACATTTGTGTATATAGAGAAAAAAATTTGTATCTGATCTTTCTGCAGACTCAGCCTATTTAAATGGGCACATCCTTAACAAAAATGGGTAATGGTTTAAATGGGCAAAATACAGATATTTCAAATAAAAAGGAAACAGAAAGGAGACATTTCTCATACATTTAACACTCTGGGAACACATTAAGGGAAAACTAATTTTACAGTACAATGTTCCTGTTCCTTTAATTGCAATTATTTTGTTATTTTGTTGTAATTTATTGGGGGTAGATTTTCATAGAGGTTAGGTATTGGGAAGGATTTACAATTGGTAAATGATTGTATAGGGGTTTACTAGTGGCAAAGATCATATACAAAACGTTTTTGTAATAGGGTTTAGGTTTCAGAAGGAATGGTTGTAAATCGAAACCGTTGTAAATTGAAACCCAGTTTATAATGTAAGTCAATGGGAAGTGAGGGAGATAGGTTCCAGGCACCTCTCAAAATTGTCATAAGTAACACATAATACATTATTTTTAAAGCTTTGAAATGAAGACTTTAAATACTAAACAGCATTATAAACCTAATAAAATAATCACACAACACAGAATATATAATTAAACTAAGTTAAATGAACAAAAACATTTGCTAAACAGCATTATAAACCTAATAAAATAATAAAACAACATAGACTTCACTTGCATTTTTCTGCAAACAGTTCTTTCTATGCATTCCAATCTGGACTGATTTATAGACAGGAAGATCTTATTCCTTTGAAATCTGCTCGATAGCTCAGGTCTGGTTAAACTGATTAATTTCAGCTTGCTTGGCTTTGCTGTAACACAAGCGGACAGCTCCACCTACTGGCTATTTTAATAAATGCACTGCTTCTCAATGCTTTTCAATAGCAGTCACATGACTGGAAAAAAAGGTTGTTATTCTGAAACGGTGTAAATTGAACCTTTGTAAAACGAGGGCCACCTGTATAGATATATAGAGATATATCAAGGAATATCTATTTAAAAAATACATGGAACATATTCATATTCTGCTATGTGCAGAACATTGGAATGTGAAATATTTGCAGTAAATACACAATATAACATAATCCCTTAATGAGGTTGACGTACCATGTACGTCGCCGGTCATTAAAGGTTTACTTGTTTCAAAGAGCATGGGTCCCGCAATATTATACCCTCCCTCCTCACTGCTGGTGATCAAAAATAGTGCGGTCTTGCGGCGAAACACTATTAATTACAAAATCCCCATAGAAAGACCAGAGATGTACAGGGTTACCTTTTAAAAAATAATATTGCATTTATGTGTTTAAATGTGTATATATGTCTGTAAATACATATATAGACAGATAAATACATATGTACACACATATAAACATACATACACATATACATATTTAGACATTTATATATATATATGTATATCTATGTTAAAGACCTTTGCATGTCTTTTTTTTTATTTCAATAGTTTATATAGAGGTGACAAAAATATATAATTACATTGGATGATAAAGAAATACAACAGTACATGCAAAAATCGCAGCCATATCATAAGTACAAATTCTATCACATTTTGTTCACTAAACAGCTGGATGCTCATTATTAAACATGTTATGGTACTGTAACTAACTATCGGCTAGATTACGAGTCTTGCGTTATGAGAAAAAAAGCAGTGTTAAGCCTCATAAAGCTGCTTTTTTACTACCACTGGTATAGTCTTTTTTCTATGGGAGTTCCTTAGCGCCGGTATTACGAGTTTGTCCTGGGAGGCCAAAAAGTGAGCGGTACAACCTATCCCGCAAGATTCGTACCGTATTTTAAAGTCCGTAGTTATGAGCTTTACACTACAAAGCCGTAGCATAAAACTCATAACTAAAGTGCTAAAAAGTACACTAACACCCATAAACTACCTATTAACCCCTAAACCGAGGCCTGCCCTTCCCGCATCGCAAATACTATTATTAACCCCTAATCTGCCGCACTCCTACCTCGCAAACGTTAGTTAAATATTATTAACCCCTAATATGCTGTCCCTAACATCGCCACCACCTACCCACAGTTATTAACCCCTAATCTGCCGCCCCAAACATCGCTGCCACTATATTAAATTTATTAACCCCTAAATCTAAGTCTAACCCTAACCCTAACACCCCCTAACTTAAATATAATTTAAATAAATCTAAATCAAACCTACAATTATTACCTAAATAATTCCTATTTAAAACTAAATATTTACCTATAAAATAAACCCTAAGCTAGCTACAATATAACTAATAGTTACATTGTAGCTATCTTAGGGTTCATTTTATTTTACAGGCAAGTTTGTATTTATTTTAACTAGGTAGAATAGTTACTAAATAGTCATTAACTATTTACTAACTACCTAGCTAAAATAAATACAAATTTATCTGTAAAATAAAACCTAACCTAAGTTACACTAACACCTAACACTACACTACAATTAAATAAATTACCTAAATTAAATACAATTAACTAAATTAAATAAAATTAGCTAAATTGCCAAAAAACTAACACTAAATTACAGAAAATAAAAAACAAATTACAAGATCTTCAAACTAATTACACCTAATCTAATAGCCCTTTAAAAATAAAAAAGCCCACCCAAAATAAAAAAAACCCTAGCCTAAACTAAACTACCAATAGCCCTTAAAAGGGCCTTTTGCAGAGCATTGCCCCAAAGAAATCAGCTCTTTTACCTGTAGAAAAAAATACAAACAACCCCCCCAAGAGTAAAACCCACCACCCACACAACCAACCCCCCAAATAAAACCCTAACTAAAAAAAACTAAGCTCCCCATTGCCCTAAAAAGAGCATTTGGATGGGCATTGCCCTTAAAAGGGCATTTAGCTCTATTGCGGCCCAAAGCCCTAACCTAAAAATAAAACATACCCAATACACCCTTAAAAAATCCTAACACTAACCCCGTAAGATCCACTTACCGGGAGAAGTCTTCATCCAAGCAGCAAGATGTCCTCAACAAAGCCGGCAGAAGTGGTCCTCCAGACGGGCAGAAGTGGTCCTCCAGACTGGCAGAAGTCTTCACCTAGATGGCATCTTCTATCTTCATCCTTCCGAAGCGGAGCGGCTCCATCTTCAATACATCCGGCGCAGAGCATCCTCTTCAATCAACGTCTTCTTCTGGAATGAAGGTACCTTTAAGAGACGTCATCCAAGATGGCGTCCCTTAGATTCCGATTGGCTGATGGAATTCTATCCGCCAATCAGAATTAAGGTTGAAAAAATCCTATTGGCTGATGCAATCAGCCAATGAGATTGAACTTCAATCCTATTGGCTGATCTAATCAGCCAATGGGATTGAGCCTGCATTCTATTGGCTGATTGGAACAGTAATTTGTATTTAGATTTATTTAAATTTAATATATTTAAGTTAGGGGGGTTAGAATTAGATATAGACTTATAATATAGTGGCGGCGACTTTGGGAACGGCAGATTAGGGGTTAATAAATGTAGGTAGGTGGCGTCGATGTTAGGGGTGGCTTATTAGGGGTTAATAATATTTAACTAGTGTTTGCGAGGCGGGAGTACGGCGGTTTAGGGGTTAATATGATTATTATAGTGGCAGCGACGTTGAGGGCAGCAGATTAGGGGTTAATAACATTATGTAGGTGTCGGCGATGTTGTGGGCAGCAGATTAGGGGTTCATAAGTATAATGTAGGTGGTGGCGATGTCCGGAGCAGCAGATTAGGGGTTAATAAGTGTAAGATTAGGGGTGTTTAGACTCGGGGTTCATGTTAGGGTGGTAGGTGTAAACATAAATTTAGTTTCCCCATAGGAATCAATGGGGCTGCGTTACAGAGCTTTACGCTGCTTTTTTGCAGGTGTTAAACTTTTTCTCAGCCGGCTTTCCCCATTGATGTCTATGGGGAAATCGTGCACAAGCATGTACAACCAGCTCACCGCTGATTTAAGCAGTGCTGTATTGGAGAGCGATATGGAGCATAATTTTGCTCTACACTCACTTCTTGCCTTTTAACGCCGGGTTTGAAAGTGAGCAGTGACAATAACGTGCAAGTTAACACCACACCCCTCATAACGCAAAACTTGTAATCTGACCGTATAACTTTACTATTATCCACATTCTGCACCTAATTTCTAGAATGTTACAGTATATGACTATCAAAACTATTCCTTTCTCAAGAACAGTAAAACCATAGATAACAGAAATAATCAAAACAGCAGAAATTATATTTTATCTGCTATAAAGATAACATTGGTTACCAGGCTAGATAAGGCCTTTGTCACATTTTATATTTGCATGATTTGAATATATTTATAACCTAAACGGTAAACCCGTAGCAATCATTGAAAATCCATAAGGGACTCTCGCATCTCATCTTTCAAATTAAGAAGAAGAACGTTTTAAGGAGGAGAGGTGAGCGAGAGAAGAAAAAAAAAAAAAAAAAAAAAGGGGGAAAGCGGCAAGAATACGGGCGTGCCTGATTCAATCACCCTGTCTAAAGTCTGAAAGATGTGATAAGATTTAATCTTGGAACATTACATTCCATTGAGACCAAACTTCATAATAAGTATGGAGCCTATCTTTGATTCTATATACATATTCTTCAATTTTCTTATATATTTCATGTGGGTGATAACCCCGAGAGTGTGGGTGGCATTGATTGTTTCCACTCTCTGGCTATAGTCAATTTGGCTGAAGTCAAAAAGTAAGTGAGAAACAATTTCCTTGGTAAGGTCATCTTTGGAAAGAACAAGTGGAGTGACCCTAACTCAGGTGTTTGAGCTATGTTGAAGATCAGGTCTCTTAATAATCTAAAACATTCCCTCCAAAAAGGTCTAAAGCTGGGGCATTGCCACCATATGTGGATCCATGTATCTAACTGACCACAATTTATCCAACATAGAGGTGAAACGGTTTTAAAAATCCAATGCAAGAGCAGTACTGTGTAAAGCTTTCCTTGCAAAAACTAGTTCCCTGTTGCAGGAGCTGGTGTCCACTAACAAGCCCAGATCTTTTTCCCTAGCTCTTTGAGGATTGGAGACCAGTTCTATCTAAACATCTGTAATAGTATAATAGTTAAAAGACAGGATTCCTCTCGTCATATGGCCTTTAAGCCAAACATTCCCCCACCTAGTCAAATCTCTCAGACCCTCCCTTTGGAAGCCCCACAGACTTAGCAAGCTGAAAAATTGAATTACCTCAAATTGATATTTCGGGAGTACTGTATATTTTTCAATCAATAATTGTGGACTTAACCACCTACCATTTATATATAGGTCCCTGACCCACAGGAAGCCCAGACTATCGCAAAAAGTACTGTGAGTTTCCGGCATGCAACCTATAATACTCCGAACTGAATGGATAAGGAGAAGGGTGTGGCGCTACATTGTAAATATGTATAATTTTATCCCAAAAGTTTAAGTTATCCAGAAGTATGGGGTGATCAATTCCCATACGCCTCCTGTAATGAGATGAGATCCAGATTAGGTCCGGCAAATGTACAGTGCTAGGTATTAATGCTAATTCCACATCCTGCCACCTAGGTGGATTTGTAATGTTGCTCCAACCTAGTATATGAGAAAGACATGCTGCATCGTGATAAAGAATCAGATTCGGAAGAACAAGCCCTACTTTTCTGATTGATTTTTGGAGTATGTGCCTAGATGTATGTGTTTTTTTTACCTTTCCATGTGGTGATCATACCTTGCAATTTGTTAAGTATTGTTCTGGGAACCTGAACTGGAATGCACCTAAACAAATATATGACCTTTGGGAGGAAGGACATCTTTATAGCAGCAATGCTCCCTGTCCAAGAGATTTCAGCAAACTCCCATGAATCTAACAGGAAACAAAATTCTGGAAATCTATATGTAAAGATTTTAGTTATTACTAGAGAGGTATCTGGGCCTAAAAAAGACACCTACATGTTTGCTAAAGTCTCCAGACCAGTTAAATCTGCATCTACCTTGAAGATATCTCAAATCTTCTTTTGTCATGTTTATATGTAGGATTTCTGACTTGGCTACATTCAGTTTGTAGTAGCTTTAGTTGCCGAAAAAAGTTAAGAGATCCATTAATGCCGGTAATGTTGTTCTAGGGGGCGTAATTATTAGCGAGATATCGCGCGCAAACAGAGCAATTTTATGTTGGTATTCACCTATCTCCATAACTTTAATATTGGTTGCCTTCCTTATAGCTTGAGCTAAGGGTTCTACAGCTAGCGCAAAAAGCAACGGTGACATGGGGCACCACTGGCATGTGTGATTTGTTATTGCAAACTTTTTTGACATAAAACCCATTTCTCTTACTCTCGCTGAGGGGAGCGAACATAGGGCCTGAACTGCTACCACAAATGAACTGGGCATCTGGAACATCACCAAAGTTTCCCACAAGTAATCACACCTCACCCTGTTAAGGCCTTCTCTGCGTCCAACGACAAGGCAAGGAGGGGAATCTCCCTTCTTCTGGCCTCCGTATATGAAGAAATCTCCTATTATTATCAGGGCCCTCCCTCCCTGGTATGAAACACATTTGATCTCTGTGTATTATTGAGGGGATAATTTTCACCAAACAATTTGCCCACATTTTAGAATATATTTTATTGTCAATCATGAAATTGGTCTGTAGCTGCCACAACTCGGTGGGTCTTTATCCGGCTTTAGTAGTGTGATGATGGAGGCCTCGAGAAACTCAGCTGGGAATTCACATACTGTAGCAGTTTCATTAAAGAATCAAAGCAGGATGGAGGCCAATTGTTCCCTAAAAGTTTTATAAAATCTACCTGAAAAACCATCCTGACCTGGTGATTTCCCTAACTTCATATTTTTTTATTACCCCATTAATCACTTCTAAGGAATTAGAATCTTTTAGATGGTAAATGTTTTCTGAGGTCAGCGATGGGAGTTCTAGTGTGTTTAAATATTGCCTTACAAATGAACGATGCATACTGGTGTTATTTATCTGAGAGACTAAATTGTATAAGGATTGATAGTATTTGTGAAAAGCTTTCCCAATATCCTTAGGTGAAGCCATATTTTTGGAACTTTCCTTGATAGATATTATTCTACGTTAAGCAGCCCTATTACAGAGTTTATTAGCTAAGTGTGGTATCACCTTATTATTATTGTAATAGTATATCTGTTTACAATTTTCGAGCATTCTCTGGACTATAAAAAGTTGCATTGAAGATTCTGTGTACGGCGGTGACCGCATGAAGAGCACGGTCCACGCCGGATGTCTTCAAGGATGGACCCGCTCCGTGCCGCTGGGATGAAGATAGAAGATGCTGCCTGGATGAAGATAGAAGACACCGCCTAGATGGATGAAGACCTCATGCCTGGATGAAAACTTCTCGTCTGGATATCCGGACTTCAGAAACTGTAAGTGGATCATCGAGGGTTAGTGTTAGGGGTTTTTTTTTAACTTTTTTTGGGTGTTTTTTTTTTTAGATTAGAGTTTGGGCTTTTTTTTAAAGAGTTAAATGCCCTTTTCCGGGCAATGCAAAAGAGCTAAATACCCTTTTAACGGCAATACCCATACAAATGCCTTTTCAGGGCAATGGGTAGCTTAGGTCTTTTTTAGAATTAGGTTTTTTATTTTGTGGGGTTGGTTGGGTGGTAGGTTTTACTGTTGGGCGGCCTTTGTGTTTTGTTAAAGGTAAAAAAACTGATTTCTTTAGGGCAATGCCTTACAAAAGTCCCTTTTAAGGGCTATTGGTAGTTTATTGTAGGCTAGGGTTTTTTTAATTTGGGAGGGGGCTTTTTTATTTTTATAGGGCTTTTAGATGAGGTGTAATTGTTTTTATTTTGGATAATTTTGTTTGTTATTTTTCATAATTTTGTGTTTGTTAATTTTTGTAATTTTAGAATTAGATTTTTTTTTTAGTAGTGTTAGTTTTTTTATTGTGTAATTTAGTTCATTCAATTGGTAGTTATTTTAATTTTAGCATAATAGTTATGTTAGGTTAATTGTTAGTTTAAACTTATTATTTTTTAATTTCACAGGTAAGTTTTTATTTATTTTAAGCTAGGGATATTGTAATTTTAATTTAAAGTTTGTGGGTTGTTAGGTTTAGGGGTTAATAGTTTAATTTTTTTTTTTTTTGTGATGTGGGGGGCTGGAGGTTTAGGGGTAAATAGTTTATTTAGTGGCGGTGATGTGGGAGGCCAGAGGTTTAGGGGTTAATAACTTTATTTAGTGGCGGCGATGTCGGGGAGCAGCAGAATAGGGGTTAATATCTTTATTATAGTGTTGGTAATATTGTGGTGCGGGGGAATAGGGGTTAATAACTTTATTATAGAGGCGGCGATGTCGGGGAGCGGCGGAATAGGGGTTAATAACTTTTATTAATGTCGGCAATGTTGGGAGTAGTGCATTAGGGGTTAATAACTTTAAGTGTCGGCGATGTCGGGGGCAGTAGATTAGGGGTGTTAAGACTTGGGGTTTATGTTAGGGTGTTAGGTTTAAACATAACATTTTTTCCCCATAGACATCAATGGGATTGTGTTACGGCTATTACCATTCCGCGCTTTAGGTGTTAGTTTTTTTCTAACACCTTCTCCCCATTGATGTCTATGGGGAAAGCGTGCACGAGCACGTATTCTCAGCCCTTGGATTTTGTGCGGTATGGAGCTCATTGCCACCATATTGCACAAGGTGGCTTTTAAGAAACTTGTAATGGCAGCGCTATGGGGGCGTTCATTTCGCACCCTCTATAGCGCAAAACTTGTAATCTAGGTGTATGTTCACTATTTTATAAATGTTTTTTTTATCACATGATGTGATGTTTTTTAATTTAAATTTTTATTTATTATATATTACACTGATATCATTAATTTTACTTGTTAAAGAAGTATGAACATTGCTGCATAATGTCAGTATAGAATAAACACAATTTGAAGTAAATAAAGGATGCATTCTTGAGCAGGATGTGAGTGGGAATTGGACAGAAAAGTTAGCGGTCCAATTAAAGAATAATAATGATGCCTTGATAGCATTTAAAAAAAAGAAGTTGAGCTATGTCACAGAGGACTATAAAGCTTATTGTTGGTTATCAACATCAGTGACTGTGTATTAACCGACAGTGAATTGTGTATCTTGAATGTTTCTTGAATAATTATGAATAATTATTATATGCATTGAATCCAAAGCTCTGAGCTGTAGTACTTTGGGTGATAGCTGCTCAGAACTTTGGATTCAATGCATATAATAATTATTGGTGTAGGTGAAAAGAACTGTCAGACTGTAAATCAGCACTAGTAAATATCCCTTCCAGTTGGTGAAGAAGCAAAGCAAGTAAAGGAACACCGTTGAACCCCACAAGCGAGGAACCATTCCTGGATGTCCGGCTGCGCTCATCCAGTTTGCTGGGCAACTGTGAGTTTCCAGTCTGCTTCTTTGCATCTAAAGGTGCAGTCTGTTTGTGAGTAGCTTTTTTACTATTCTTTTTTCACTGTGGTCTTTGTGGTATTAGGCCATTGGGCGCCTCTGTGTTCTTATTTTCTAGACTCATCATTTACATCAGGATATTGACCCTCCTATGGCAGAGAGCTGACCTGTGTACATCGTTTAGAGCTACTTTTTATAATTTGGACATTATTGGTTGTATGGACTTTCTTTTAGTAGCTAAAGGATAAAATCCTTTACCTGTAATTTTTTGATATTTTAAGTTTTTAGATTATTTGATGTGTGTGTTTATATAATTTTTGTGATTTCTATATTAAGAGCGCCCCTGGAGGATTGGTGTGATAGTACACACCATATCTTTATTTTATATAACCTCCGAATGGAGCTTGATGTCCCTGTTTCTGTGCAAGTCTTCAGGCACGCCGGAAGCAGCAGTTATGAAGTGCTCCATAACTTGTCCGCCTGCTCTAAAGCCACGGACCTCAATCCGCACGATTCTATATGATCGGGCTGATTGACACCCCCTGCTGCGAATCTGCAGGGGGCAACATTGCACAAGCAGTTCACAAGAACTGATTGTGTAATGATAAATGCCGACAGCGTATGCTGTCAGCATCTATCAATCTGCTTTCCTCATGACACATTTTTTTCTCCCTATCAGGCATCGCAGTGATTTGTCCCTAGCCTTCCCCTACAATCCTCTTCAGAACTTGATACTTGCACTGGATGGACTCTCTACTGCATACTGCTACAGCTGCATTGAAATTGACATGCCTGGTAAGCCAGTGGAGGGGTGCCTCATATGGTAAGTGACTTTACACAGCACATGTACAGCCCAGAGGCTATGTGTAGGTACTCTGACACAGATACAGCATAGCCAGGGGAGATAACCTGCTCTCCTCATGACACAAATATTCTCCCTATCAGGTCCCTAATGGTTCTGTCATCATTGGGAACATTATCAAAGAAGCCTATGACTTAACAGCCTGCTGTCAACTCTGGGGTACTTTTGGGGGCACTTTTAATAACTAAGTGTATGGCCCTTTAAGAAGACCGGCATTTGCTTAGTGCAATATGTGGTTTTATAGAGGAGGCTCTGGTTAGGCTGGGGATCAATGTTTTGACATTGCTAAGGGGTTACTATGCTTGGTGTACTATTGTTTATTGAAAAACAACCATGTTTTTATATTATAGGAACACTGGCTTTTCTCCCTGTGGTAGCTCCACCCCCTCAGTAGAGCCTCAGTAACTGGATTATTACAAAACAGTTTGGTCCAGCTTCTAACCTTATTTCCAGTGCCTACCAGTCCCAGGAAGAGTGTGAGTACCCATACAGGAGCTGCCAGGGGGTACTTAAGGGCTATATAATATATAAAGGGGCTGTAGTGTTTTCTACGCTGAAAGATAATTAATTAAAGGGTGTCTGAGGGAGTGTAACTTAGTGTAGAGGGCTCTCTACCAGGTATTGTCTGTACTAATACTTTTATATAATGTCATTGCATACTTTATTATAAGTGAAAACTGGAACAAAATGTCTCTTTCCCCACTGATATCTCTATTGAGGAGTCATTTTCTGATATCCCTCTGTTTACATATACATGTTTATTTGTAAATATGTTCCAGTATTCCAGGTCACTCAAATCAGTGAGAATTGTATACCTCAAAATGTGGATACATATCTGCTGCAACTACTGTCCACAGGGAATTCTGCCTGTACTGGTCACTCATGGGAAAATCTACTGTTTTTACTCCTGAAGTTAACCTCTTAAGGACATATGACGGATTTTTTTCCGTCATAAAACAATTGAGCAAACTGAAAGCTGTGTCCTTAAAGGATTAAAAGTATGATATGCAAAATAGTGACAGTTTTTTTTAGTTCCCCAAACTAAGGCCAAGATTATGAGTTTTGCGTTAGAGGCTATGCGGTGTTAACGAGCAGTTTTCCCTCACCGCTCACTTACATGCAACGCTGGTATTACGAGTTTTCAGAAACCCGTCGTTAAAAGACAAGAAGTGAGCGTTGAGCAGATTAGGGGTTAATACATATAATGTAGGTGGCGGCGGTGTCCGGACCAGAAGATTATGGGTTAATAATTATAATTTAGGTGTCAACGATGTCGGGGGTAGCAGATTAGGGGTTAATAAGTGTAAGATTAGGGGTGTTTAGACTCGGGGTTCATGTTAGGGTGTTAGGTGTAGACATAACTTTTGTTTCCCCATAGGAATCAATGGGGCTGCGTTAATGAGTTTTACGCTGCTTTTTTGCAGGTGTTAGACTTTTTCTCAGCCGGCTCTCCCCGTTGATTCCTATGGGGAAATTGTGCACGAGCATGTACGACCAGCTGCATGTAAGTGAGCAGTGAGGGAAAACTGCTCGTTAGCACCGCATAGCCTCTAACGCAAAACTCGTAATCTGGGCCTTAGTTTGGGGAAAGCCGCTAAAAAAAAACTTCACAATTTTGCATATGATACTTTTAACTTCACGAGTAAAAACAGTAGATTTTCCCATGAGTGACCAGTACAGGCAGAATTCCCTGTGGACAGTAGTTGCAGCAGATATGTATGCACATTTTGAGGTATACAATTCTCACTGATTTGAGTGACCTGGAATACTGGAACATATTTACAAACAAACATGTATATGTAAACAGAGGGATATCAGAAAATGACTCCTCAATATAGATATCAGTGGGGAAAGAGACATTTTGTTCCAGTTTTCACTTATAATAAAGTATGCAATGACATTATATAAAAGTATTAGTACAGACAATACCTGGTAGAGAGCCCTCTACACTAAGTTACAGCAGGCTGTAAAAGTCAGAGGCTTCTTTGATAATGTTCCCAATGATGACAGAACCATTAGGGACTAGTGATATCGCGAACAATTCGCCGGCGAATAGTTCCCGGCAAACATAGCATGTTTGCGTTCGCCGCAGCGGTCGAACATATGCGATGTTTGATCCGCCCCCTATTCGTCATCATTGAGTAATACTTTGACCCTGTACCTCACAGTCAGAAGACACATTCCAGCCAATCAGCAGCAGACACTCCCTCCCAGACCCTCCTACCTCCTGGACAGCATCCATTTTAGATTCATTTGGAAGCTGCATTCTTAGTGAGAGGAGGGACAGTGTAGCTGCTGCTGATTTAATAGGGAAATTGATAGCTAGGCTAGTGTATTCAGTGTCCACTACAGTCCTGAAGGACTCATCTGATCTCTGCTGTAAGGACAGCACCCCAAAAAGCCCTTTTTAGGGCTAGAACATCAGTCTGCTTTTTTTTTTTTTCCTGTGTAATCTAATTGCAGTTGCCTGCCTGCCAGCGTGTGTGTCACGCTCACAGCGTATACTGTGCCCACTTGCCCAGTGCCACCACTCATATCTGGTGTAACAGTAGTGTAGATTTTAACCCCTTAATGACAACTGACGTACCAGGTACGTCATGCAAAAACTAACTGTTAATGACAATAGACGTACCTGGTACGTCAGTTGTCTAACAGAGTGCTGGAAGTGATCACAATCGCTTCCAGCAACTCTGAGGGTATTGCAGTGATGCCTTGATATGGAGGCATCCTGCAATACCCCTTTACAAGCCTCCGATGCAGAGAGAGCCACTCTGTGGCCCTCTCTGCACCAGTAGCGATGGTGCAGATGGTGCTGTTGTTCGGGTGGGAGGAGGGAGTGTGTGCGCGCGTGCACGGGCGCGCACGTGCATGGGGCACGTGTGCACGTGCATGTGCGCGCATTAGCCACACTGACACCAATGAAGGAAGGAAGGGGAAAAAAAGTTAATTTTTTTTTTTACATATAAAAGGATCTGGGAGGGGGAGGGGGTGTGGGTATTGTGGGGGGGGGGCTGCTACATTACAGAAATAATTAAAAATAAAAATAAAAGTTATAAATAAAATTAAAATACTTTGGTTTGTGGGGCCAAACTGGGTACTGGCAGACAGCTGCCAGTACCCAAGATGGCAGTAATTAGGTAGGGGAGAGGGTTAGAGAGCTGGAGGGGGGATCAGGGAGGTTGGTGCTAAGGCAGGGGTCCATCACAACTAAAATATTTTATTATTTTTATTTAAAAAAAAAACAAAAAAAAAAAACCTCTTTTATTTAGTACTGGCAGACTTTCTGCCAGTACTTAAGATGGCGGGAACAATTGTGGGGTTGGGGAGGGAAGAGAGCTGTTTGGGAGGGATCAGGGGGTGGGATGTGTCAGGTGGGAGGCTGATCTCTAAAGTTAACCCTGCAAGCTCCCTACAAGCTACCTAATTTAACCCCTTCACTGCTGGGCATAATTCACGTGTGGTGCGCAGCAGCATTTAGCGGCCTTCTAATTACCAAAAAGCAACGCCAAAGCCATATAAGTCTGCTATTTCTGAACAAAGTGGATCCCAGAGAAGCTTTTACAACAATTTCTGCCATAATAGCACAAGCTGTTTGTAAATAATTTCAGTGAGAAACTTAAAATTGTGAAAAATGTAAAGTTTTTTTTTTATTTGCTCGCATTTGGCGGGGAAATGGTGGCATAAAATATACCAAAATGGGCCTAGATTAATACTTGGGGTTGTTTACTACACTACACTAAAGCTAAAATTAACCCTACAAGCTCCCTACAAGCTCCCTAATTAACCCCTTCACTCCTGGGCATAAAACACGTGTGGTGCGCAGCGGCATTTAGCGGCCTTCTAATTACCAAAAAGCAACCACAAAGCCATATAAGTCTGTTATTTCTGAAAAAGGGGATCCCAGAGAAGCATTTACAACAATTTTTGCTATAATTGCAGAAGCTGTTTGTAAATAATTTCAGTGGGAAACCTAATGTTTGTGACAAAATTTGTGAAAAAGTGAACTTTTCTTTTTTATCGCATTTGGCGGTGAAATGGTGGCATAAAATATACCAAAATGGGCCTAGATCAATACTTTGGGATGTCTTCTAAAACAAAATATATACATGTCAAGGGATATTCAGGTATTCCTGACAGATATCAGGGTTCCAAAGTAACTAGCGCTAATTTTGAAAAAAGTGGTTTGGAAATAGCAAAGTGTTACTTGTATTTATTGCCCCATAAATTGCAAAAAAAGCAAAGAACGTGTAAACATTGGGTATTTCTAAACTCAGGACAAAATTTATAAACTATTTAGCATGGGTGTTTTTTGGTGATTGTAGATGTGTAACAGATTTTGGGGGTCAAAGTTAGAAAAAGTGTGTTTTTTTTCCATTTTTTTCCTCATATTTTATCATTTTTTTTAGCAAATTATAAGATATGATGAAAATAATGGTATCTTTAGAAAGTACATTTAATGACGAGAAAAACGGTATATAATATGTGTGGGTACAGTAAACGAGTAAGAGGAAAATTACAGCTAAACGCAAACACTGCAGAAATGTAAAAATAGCCATTGTCATTAAGGGTAAGAAAATTGAAAAATGGTCCGGTCATTAAGGGGTTAAAAAAAATTGACTGTGTTAAATAATAGCAGTCAGTTTCCTTCACACGTGTGCGTTTCAGAGCCTGCCTGCCAGGGCACAGTGTCACCCCAGTGCAACTCATATCTGGTGTAACAGTAGTGTAGATTTAAAAAAAACAACACTTTTTGACTGTGTTAAATAATAGCAGTTAGTTTCCTTCACACGTGTGCGTTTCAGGGCCTGCCTGCCAGGGCACAGTGTCACCCCAGTGCAACTCATATCTGGTGTAACAGTAGTGTAGATTTAAAAAAACAACAACACTTTTTTGACTGTGTTAAATAATAGCAGTCAGTTTCCTTCACACGTGTGTGTTTCAGGGCCTGCCTGCC
The DNA here is from genome assembly GCF_027579735.1 of Bombina bombina. Classification (NCBI taxonomy): domain Eukaryota; kingdom Metazoa; phylum Chordata; class Amphibia; order Anura; family Bombinatoridae; genus Bombina; species Bombina bombina. The sequence continues at coordinate 1,262,418,221 of NC_069500.1, read as the reverse complement.
AGGGCACAGTGTCACCCAGTGCAACTCATATCTGGTGTAACAGTAGTGTAGATTTGAAAAAAAAAAACACTTTTTTGACTGTGTTAAATAATAGCAGTCGTTTTCCTTCACACGTGTGCGTTTCAGAGCCTGCCTGCCAGGGCACAGTGTCACCCCAGTGCAACTCATATCTGGTGTAACAGTAGTGTAGATTTTAAAAAAACAACACTTTTTTGACTATGTTAAATAATAGCAGTCAGTTTCCTTCACACGTGTGCGTTTCAGGGCCTGCCTGCCAGGGCACAGTGTCACCCCAGTGCAACTCATATCTTGTGTAACAGTAGTGTAGATTTAAAAAAAACAACACTTTTTTGACTGTGTTAAATAATAGCAGTCATTTTCCTTCACACGTGTGCGTTTCAGTGCCTGCCTGCCAGGGCACAGTGTCACCCCAGTGCAACTCATATCTAGTGTAACAGTAGTGTAGATTTAAAAAAAAAAAAACTTTTTTGACTGTGTTAAATAATAGCAGTCAGTTTCCTTCACACGTGTGCGTTTCAGTGCCTGCCTGCCAGGGCACAGTGTCACCCCAGTGCAACTCATATCTGGTGTAACAGTAGTGTAGATTTAAAAAAAAAAAAACACTTTTTTGACTGTGTTAAATAATAGCAGTCAGTTTCCTTCACACGTGTGCGTTTCAGGGCCTGCCTGCCAGGGCACAGTGTCACCCCAGTGCAACTCATATCTGTTGTAACAGTAGTGTAGATTTAAAAAAACAACACTTTTTTGACTGTGTTAAATAATAGCAGTCAGTTTCCTTCACACGTGTGCGTTTCAGTGCCTGCCTGCCTGCCAGGGCACAGTGTCACCCCAGTGCAACTCATATCTGGTGTAACAGTAGTGTACATACCTGATGTTTTAAAGCACGTTATTCCAAACAATTTAGGAATGTTAGGTGATTTATGCCCTTTATGGCTTAAAACCAGACTCTGCATCAACTATGTAATTTTCCATGGGTTTTTGCCACGGATCCCCCTCCGGCATGCCACAGTCCAGGTGTTAGTCCCCTTGAAACAACTTTTCCATCACTATTTGGGCCAGAAAGAGTCCCTGTGGGTTTTAAAATTTGCCTGCCCATTGAAGTCAATGGCGGTTCGCCCGTATTGCCGGTTCGCGAACTTTAGGGGAAGTTTGCGAACCCAAATTTTTAGGTTCGCGACATCACTATTAGGGACCTGTTAGGGAGAATATTTGTGTCATGAGGAGAGCAGGTTATCTCCCCTGGCTATGCTGTATCTGTGTCAGAGTACCTACACATAGCCTCTGGGCTGTACATGTGCTGTGTAAAGTCACTTACCATATGAGGCACCCCTCCACTGGCTTACCAGGCATGTCAATTTCAATGCAGCTGTAGCAGTATGCAGTAGAGAGTCCATTCAGTGCAAGTATCAAGTACTGAATAGGATTGTAGGGGAAGGCTAGGGACAAATCACTGCGATGCCTGATAGGGAGAAAAAAAATGTGTCATGAGGAAAGCAGGTTAATTCCCCTGGCTATGCTGTATCTATGTCACAGTTATAGAGAACACAGTTATAGCTGAAGTCCTGTTAGGAAAATGGTGTGCACATAACAGGGTATTCCTGTTTCACTGTATCATTCAGCTGAAGCTGCTGTGAAGAGTCTTGTCTGTCTTCTTTGTAAATTATACCCCCTAGGTACTCTGGGTATTAACATATTTGTAATCCTTAAGAAAGAAGCGGGAACAAAAGCTATTTTCAACCATCTCCTATGAGGCTAAGAACAAAACTAAGAGATATGGGAGGTGGGAAAGATTTTAAGCTTTGATATGGGTTCTTGACCTCCTCCTAGTGGCAGGAAATATATCCAATATGTTATGGAGGACTGTGGACCATTATCCTTTTAAAAAAGAAATTTAAATTTTAAAAAAAAGGGACTTATAGACTAGATTTTTTTTTGTTAGGATCTATAAACACTTTAGATTTATTTTATTATGCATCCCGAAAGTTACCCTCCTGAGTCAAAACCCATGTTTTAATATTTTTTTTTGGGGGGGGGCTTGTTACTAGGAGATTTTCTTTCAAATTTGCAGTATTGGTCATCTGCAGTTGTTAAGGGAGCTGAGATCAAGGGGGTTTAATCAGCTTCCCCAATTATGCAGCCTTGCAGCTATTTTGACAATGCTCCATTGTAACGTCACCACACGTGGCAACGTGACTGGCATGCCCATTGAAAGTACTGAACCCCATCATGTACATAGAAACGGTTAAAGGGACAGTCAAATTGAAATGTTTTATTGTTTAAAAATATAGATAATCCCTTTATTCTCCAGTTTTGCATAACCATCACTGTTATATTAATATACTTTTTACCTCTGATTAGCTTGTATATAAGCCTCTGCAGATTGCCCCCTTATCTTAGTTCTCTATTGGAACAGTCAATAGAATGCAAGCTCAATCCTATTGGCTGATTGGAACAGCCAATAGGATTGAAGTTCAATCCTATTGGCTGATTGCATCAGCCAATAGGATTTTTTCTACCTTAATTCCGATTGGCTGATTCTATCAGCCAATCAGAATCTAAGGGACGCCATCTTGGATGACGTCACTTAAAGGTACCTTCTGCTCTGCGTCGGATGTCTTGATGTCCGTGCCGGATTGATGAAGATTGAAGACCGTTTGGAGGAGCACTTCACCCGGTTTGGAAGAAGACTTCTCCCGTTAAGTCAATTTTCAGGGGGTTAGTGTTAGATTTTTTTAAGGGTGTTTTGGGTGGGTTTTATTTTTAGGTTAGGGACTTTGGGCCTGCAAAAGAGCTAACTGCCCTTTTAATGGCAATGCCCATCCAAATGCCCTTTTCAGGGCAATGGGGAGCTTAGGTTTTTTTTTTAGATAGTATTTTATTTGGGGGATTGGTTGTGTGGGTGGTGGGTTTTACTGTTGGGGGGGGGTTGTTAGTATTTTTTTTTACAGGTAAAAGAGCTGATTACTTTAGGGCAATGCCCCGCAAAAGGCCCTTTTGAGGGCTATTGGTAGTTTAGTTTAGGCTTGTTTTTTTTTTTTTTTTTTGGTGGGGCTTTTTTTTTGTAATAGGGCTATTAGATTAGGTGTAATTAGTTTAAATATCTGTAATTTGTTTATTATTTTCTGTAATTTAGTGTGTTTTTTGTACTTTAGCTAATTTAATTTAATTTAGGTAATTGTATTTAATTTAGTTAATTTATTTAATTATAGTGTAGTCTACCTAGTTAAAATAAATACAAACTTCCCTGTAAAAAAAAAAATATAAATCCGAAGCTAGCTACAATGTAACTATTAGTTATATTGTATCTAGCTTAGGGTTTATTTTATAGGTAAGTATTTAGTTTTAAATAGGAATTATTCAGTTAATGATAGTAATATTTATTTAGATTTATTGTAATTATATTTAAGTTATGGGGTGTTAGGGTTAGGGTTAGACTTAGGTTTAGGGGTTAATAACTTTAATATAGTGGCGGCGACATTGGGGACGGCAGATTAGGGGTTAATAAATAGTATAACGGTGTCGGCAATGTTGGGGCAGCAGATTAGGGGTTAATACATATAATGTAGGTGGCGGCGGTATCCGGAGCGGAAGATTAGGGGTTAAAAATTTTATTATAGTGTTTGCGATGCGGGAGGGCCTCGGTTTAGGCGTTAATAGGTAGTTTATGGGTGTTAGTGTATTTTTTAGCACTTTAGTTATGAGTTTTATGCTACGGCGTTGTACCATAAAACTCATCACTACTGACTTTTAAATGCGTTAGGACTCTTGACAGGGTAGGGTGTACTGCTCACTTTTTGACCTCCCAGGACAGACTTGTAATACCGGCGCTATGGAAGTCCCATATAAAAAAGACTTTACGCAGTTTACGTAAGTCGTTTTGCGATAAGGCCAAAGAAGTGTGCTGTGACCCTAAACCTTCAAGACTCGTAATACCAGCGGGCGTAAAAAAAGCAGCGTTAGGACCTCTTAACGCTGCTTTTTTACCCTAATGTACAACTCATAATCTAGCCGTAAGTAACCATAAGCATAAATCTGGGGATTTAACTTCTCTGAGGTAAATTTGCAAAATATTTCTGATAACCTAAAGGTTCAGATTTGATAACATCCTTTTTGCAGGTGTTTTTTGCAAGGACGTCAGGCAGCTGTTCACCCCAGCACATTCTTGTGTGAGCTACAGCGTACCCAATTTAACATGTGCACTTCGTTTCGGCCGAGTTTAGTTTTCGGATGAATTTTGGCTGATTCGGAGATTCGGATCAATTCGAATTTCTCAAACTGCACCATAACGAAAATACCAAAAAATAATAAATTAGTTTCCGAATTTTCGGATCCATTTTTTATTCGTATTCATTCTAATCTAAACCCCCGTCCCCCCACATCGTCAACACTAAATAAACCTATTAACCCCTAAACCACCGTCCCCCCACATCACCAACACTAATTAAACCTATAAACCTCTAAACCGCTACACCCCACATTGCCAACACTAAATAAACCTATTAACCCCTAAACCACCATCCCCCCACATCACCAACACTAAATAAACCTATTAACCTCTAAACCACCGTCCCCCACATCACCAACACTAAATACACCTATTAACCTCTAAACCGCCGCCCCCCACATCACCAACACTAAATAAACCTATTAACCCCTAAACCACTGTCCCCCCACATCACCAACACCAAATAAACCTATTGACCCCTAAACAACCGCCCCCCACATCACCAACACTAAATACACCTATTAACCTCTAAACCGCCGCCCCCCACATCACCAACACTAAATAAACCTATTAACCCCTTAAACCACCATCCCCCCACATCACCAACTCTAAATACACCTATTAACCTCTAAACCGCTGCCCCCCCCACATCACCAACACTAAATAAACCTATTAACCTCTAAACCGCTGCCCCCACATTGCCAACACTAAATAAACCTATTATCCCCTAAACCACCATCCCCCTACATCACCAGCACTAAATAAACCTATTAACTTCTAAACCGCCGTCCCCCCACATCACCAACACTAAATAAAGCTATTAACCCCTAAACCGCCATCCCCACATCGCCAACACTAAATAAAGCTATTAACCTCTAAACCGCCATCTCCCACATTGCAACTACCTAAATAAAGCTATTAACCCCTAAACCACCATTCCCCACATCACAAACACTAAATAAACCTATTAACCTCTAAACCACTGTTCCCCCACATCACAACTACCTAAATTAACCTATTAACCCCTAAATCTATCACCCTCTAACGTTAACATTATTAAAATACACCTAAATGAAAGTTATAACATTACTAACTAAAATAAATACAAACTTGCCTATGAAATAAAAATAAAACTTAAGCTTAAACTAAAAAAAAAACCTAACAATCAGCCAATAGGATTTGAATTTTCAGCCAATAGGAATGCAAGGTTACCCTGATATAAAAGAGGTGCCTTGCATTCAATCTTCAGTGTGCGGCAGACTATTGCATGAAGAGGACCTCTGTGTCGGACCGATGGACCTCCGCCTCTGCTCCATCTCTGCTAATCCACCTACCGCTCCACCTCCACCATGAAGATAGAAGATGGACCTGCGATGGATGAAGTTGGAGTCGCCTGGATAAAGATGTTTGGCCACTGGGATGAAGATGGATCGCCGGACTTCATCAATGGTGAGTATCAATTTTGGGTTAGTGCTAGGGTTTTTTTTTTAGATTATTGCTTTTTTTATTTTTAATGGGCTGAAAAAGAGCTGAATGTCCTTTTAAGGGCAATACTTATACAAATGTCCTTTTCTGGGCAATGGGAAGATTAGGTTTTTTTTTTTAGTTCATTTTTCTTTAGTTTGGGGGGTTGGGGTGTGGGGGGTTGTAATGTTAGGGGTATTTGGTTTATTTTATTGGCAAACAAGCTGTTAACATTAGGGCAATGCCCTACAAAAGGCCCATTTAAGGGCTATTGGTAGTTTATTTATAGATTCGTTTTTTTTATAATTTTTATTATTTGAATAATTTTGTTTGTTATTTTTTGTAATTTTAGTGTTTATTATTTTTTGTAATGTTAGGTTTTTAAAAAAAAAAAAAAAAAAAAAAAATTTTTAACCCCTTAATGACCGTCGAAGTGCAGGGTACGTCCTCAAAAAAAATACAGTTAACGACCGAGTATGTACCCTGTACGTCGTCGGTCTGGGAAAGCGGTGGAATCGATCCTGATTGCTTCCAGCCGCTTTCCGGTTATTGCAGTGATGCCTCGATATCAAGGCATCCTGCAATAACAGTCCTTGGCCATCCATTGGGTTGGTTTGTGTGGGGGGGAAGCTACACTATAGAAAAAAAACGGGGAAAAAATAATAAAAAACATTTTTTTCTGCAAACTGGGTACTGGCAGACAGCTGCCAGTACCCAAGATAGCCCCCAATAAGGCAGAGGGGGAGGGTTAGAGAGCTGTTTGGGGGGGATCACGGAGGATGGGGGCTAAAGGGGGAACCTACACAGCAGCATATGTAAATATGCTAAAAAAATCTTTAAAAAAAATCAAAGATACCTCTTATTTTAGTACTGGCAGACTTTCTGCCAATACTTAAGATGGCGGAGACAATTGTGGGGTGGGGAAGGGAAGGGAGCTGTTTGGGAGGGATCAGGGGGTGTGATGTGTCAGGTGGGAGGTTGATCTCTACACTAAAGCTAAAATTAACCCTGCAAGCTCCCTACAAGCTACCTAATTAACCCCTTCACTGCTAGACATAATACACGTGTGATGCGCAGCGGCATTTAGCGGCCTTAGCGTAATTACCAAAAAGCAATGCCAAAGCCATATATGTCTGCTATTTCTGAACAAAGGGGATCTCAGAGAAGCATTTACAACAATTTGTGCCATAATTGCACAAACTGTTTGTAAATAATTTCAGTAAGGTGCCATGAAATGGTGCTATGAAATACACCAAAATGGGCCTACATCAATATTTTGGGTTGTCTACTACACTACACTAAAGCTAAAATTAATCCTACAAGCTCCCGTATTAACCCCTTCACTGCTGGGCATAATACACGTGTGGTGCGCAGCGGCATTTAGCGGCCTTCTAATTACCAAAAAGCAATGCCAAAGCCATGTTTATTTAGTGTTGGCGATGTGGGGGGACAACAGTTTAGAGGTTAATAGGTTTATTTAGTGTTGGCGATGTGAGATGACAGCAGTTTAAAGATTAATAGGTATTTTTAGTGTTGGCGATGTGAGGGGAAGGCGGTTTAGAGGTTGATAGGTTTTTATTTAGTGGTGTCGATGGGGGGACAGCGGTTTAGAGGTTAATAGTTTTTATTTAGTGGTGTCGATGGGGGGACAGCGGTTTAGAGGTTAATAGTTTTTTTTAGTGTTGGCGATGTAGGGGGATGGAGGTTTAGAGGTTAATAGGTTTTTATTTAGTGTTGATGATGTGGGGGGATGGCGGTTTAGAGGTTAATAGGTTTTTATTTAGTGTTGGTGATGTGGGGGGATGGCGGTTTAGAGGTTAATAGGTTTTTATTTAGTGTTGGTGATGTTGGGGGATGGCGGTTTAGATAGTTTTGTTTCAGCATATTCCTTAAGTTAAATCATTTTTTCTGATTCATTCTTTATTTCTGATCTATTCTTTATTCATATTCATTATTCTATTCTAAACTTTAGAATAGAATAATGAATATGAATAAAAAATGGATCCGAAATAATGAATGGATAAAAAAAAAAACGATTTAACTTAACATAACTAATATGCCGAAACAATTTTTTTTATTTAACTTAACAGAATGAATATGCCGAAATTTTTATTTTTATTTAACTAATAAAAACAAAACAAAACTAAACAAATTTTTTCGGTGTGCACGTCTATTTACTATTATATTTGCAATTATATGTTAAACATATGGTGCCATTACCATTTATTATAACTATCTGCACTATTAATACTTATTTATATTAGCTTATGCTTATAATATTTAAGCATTGTACTACCATCACTGCCATGGGATGTAAACAGATAGAGGTTTCTTTATGTCAGTCTGCATTTTATATACTGTTGTACTTTGTGTGTCTTTTGGAATATTATTTGCAGTAATGCACATCAGGCAGATTCTGTACAGTATTATGATATACAAATTGCTAAAAGCTGTTTATGTGCATTGCATGTCCAGCAGCACAAATAATAATGTTTACATAGGCAGGACTCCTGTCTCTGTGGATGCACAGACATTATATGTCCTATGCTATTAGTGTACAGAATTCTATAGTATATACCCCTCTAAGTATATACCTTTCATTCATTGTACTCTGCATGTTTACTTCTAATTGTAGTCTGCAGGATTTATTGGTATTTTAGTACACAGTGGATATCCTTTAGAGATTTGGTATCTCTTTTATACCTGTATAATTTACAGTATATACACAAAGGTTCTTTCATGCAGATACTGAACATTGGTCATGAATATTTTAATTATCTGAAGAGATCCTTTACAGATAAGATCTATTGATATCTTTTTTATACCATTGTATGAGTGATTTATATGTATTCACATATGTTTATCATGCAGACACTGAGGATTAATTATGAATATTTTAATTGAATATGCACATTGTATATTTACTTTGTGATTATATTCAGTTTCTGCTTATTCTAGACATGGATTTACAAGTATCTAATGTGTACTCGTTGGTTTATATGTGCTGCTCCTTTACTGTGCTTAAGTAGGTACATGTATACTACACTAGACATAATGGACTCAATCCTTATGCATACGGTTTCCTTTTAGAACTTTGCAATATTAAGAGGATGTGTCTCTTTCTACAATAAGCTCCATTCCATTGGTAGCTCAGTGCATGGAGGCAGTGGGTCTTATGGTAGCTGCTTCAGTTACAGTTTTTTTGCCCCTCTTCACTCCAGACACATTTAATGGCTATGCTACCTCAGTAGTCAAAGAATTATCTACATTTTGCACACAGATTGCTTTGTATTTTTCCATCAGTCAATCTTTTCTTGGGGACACAAAGTCTGTCTTGGTCCCTTGGGACATCCTTCCTTTCCTTCTATTGTGCCAATGGATGCCAGTCTCTTAGGCTTGAAAGAGGTCTGGGCTTCTCAAAGTGTGCAAGAAATTTGGTATCCTATAGGCAAGGTTACCAATTAACATTCTGGAACTTCAAGCAATCTTTGGGATCTTCAGCCCTGGCCCCTATTAAAGAAGGAAAAGTTTATCCATTTCCATTCGGACAGAATCTTGGTGGTGGTCTACATAAATCAGCAATGGGGGTAACCACAGTCCACTGGCCATACAGGAAGTGTCTATTACTCTGCCTATTGGCAGTTCACATGGTTACCTTGGTATGACCATGGGACTTTCATCTACTTGTTAATTTGTTTTTATTCCAAGAGTCATTTCTTGAATCGAACAGCCTGTTGCCGCAGGACTTGGTATGCAGACATAGTGCAGATGTCCTCTTGCTTTCCATGGCTTTTTCTTCTGATACAAGACCTGTTGTCTCAAGGTTCTCTTTTCTATCAAGATCTCAAATCTCTAAATGTAATGGTGTGGAGTTTGATCGCCTAGTTTTGGAACCTAGAGATGTATTTGATTTTATCATTGAATCTTTGATGTAGGTCAGAAAGCCTGTAGGAGATTTATCTCAAGATTGGAAGACATATATTTAGTGATGCTCTTCCAGAGGGGTTTCTTAATATTCCTTTAAAGTTTCTAAAATCCTTCAGTTTTCTAACGGCTAGATTTAGAGTTTCGTCGGTAACGACCCGCGTAGCTAACGCTGGCTTTTTTCTGGCCGCACCTTTAAAATAACTCTGGTATTGAGAGTCCACAGAATGGCTGCGTTAGGCTCCAAAAAAGGAGCGTAGAGCATATTTAACGCAACTTCAACTCTCGATACCAGAGTTGCTTAAGGACGCGGCCAGCCTCAAAAATGTGCTCGTGCACGATTCCCCCATAGGAAACAATGGGGCTGTTTGAGCTGAAAAAAAACCTAACACCTGCAAAAAAGCCGCGTTCAGCTCCTAACGCAGCCCCATTGTTTCCTATGGGGAAACACTTCCTACGTCTGCACCTAACACTCTAACATGTACCCCGAGTCTAAACACCCCTAACCTTACACTTATTAACCCCTATTCTGCCGCCCCCGCTATCGCTGACCCCTGCATATTATTTTTAACCCCTAATCTGCCGCTCCGTAAACCGCCGCTACTTACATTATCCCTATGTACCCCTAATCTGCTGCCCCTAACACCGCTGACCCCTATATTATATTTATTAACCCCTAATCTGCCCCCCACAACGTCGCCTCCACCTGCCTACACTTATCAACCCCTAATCTGCAGAGCGGACCGCACCGCTATTATTATAAAGTTATTAACCCCTAATCCGCCTCACTAACCCTATAATAAATATTATTAACCCCTAATCTGCCCTCCATAACATCGCCGACACCTAACTTCAATTATTAACCCCTAATCTGCTGACTGGAGCTCACCGCTATTCTAATAAATGTATTAACCTCTAAAGCTAAGTCTAACCCTAACACTAACACCCCCCTAAATTAAATATAATTTTAATCTAACGAAATTAATTAACTCTTATTAAATAAATTATTCCTATTTAAAGCTAAATACTTACCTGTAAAATAAATCCTAATATAGCTACAATATAAATTATAATGATATTATAGCTATTTTAGGATTAATATTTATTTTACAGGTAACTTTGTATTTATTTTAACCAGGTACACTAGCTATTAAATAGTTAAGAACTATTTAATAGCTAAAATAGTTAAAATAATTACAAATTTACCTGTAAAATAAATCCTAACCTAAGTTACAATTAAACCTAACACTACACTATAAATAAATAAATTAAATAAAATACCTATAATTATCTAAAATTAAACCTAACACTACACTATCAATAAATAAATTAAATACAATTCCTACAAATAAATACAATGAAATAAACTAACTAAAGTACAAAAAATAAAAAAGAACTAAGTTACAAAAAATAAAAAAATATTTACAAACATTAGAAATATATTACAACAATTTTAAACTAATTACACCTACTCTAAGCCAACTAATAAAATAACAAAGCCCCCCAAAATTAAAAAAATGCCCTACCCTATTCTAAATTACTAAAGTTCAAAGCTCTTTTACCTTACCAGCCCTGAACAGGGCCCTTTGCGGGGCATGCCCCAAGAAGTTCAGCTCTTTTGCCTGTAAAAAAAAAACATACAATACCCCCCCCAACATTACAACCCACCACCCACATACCCCTAATCTAACCCAAACCCCCCTTAAATAAACCTAACACTAAGCCCCTGAAGATCTCCCTACCTTGAGTCGTCTTCACCCAGCCGAGCCAAATTCTTCATCCAAGCGGAGCAAGAAGAGGTCCTCCATCCGGTAGAAGTCTTCATCCAAGCAGGGCAGAAGAGATCTTCCATCCGATTGAAGTCTTCATCCAAGCGGAATCTTCTATCGTCATCCATCCGGAGCGGAGCGGCAGCATCCTGAAGACCTCAGACGCGGAACATCCTTCCTGGCCGACGACTGAACGACGAATGACGGTTCCTTTAAATGACGTCATCCAAGATGGTGTCGCTCAAATTCCGATTGGCTGATAGGATTCTATCAGCCAATCGGAATTAATGTAGGAATATTCTGATTGGCTGATGGAGTCAGCCAATCAGAATCAAGTTCAATCCGATTGGCTGATCCAATCAGCCAATCAGATTGAGCTCGCATTCTATTGGCTGATCGGAACAGCCAATAGAATGCGAGCTCAATCTGATTAGCCACGACTCTAAATATCGGAGTTAGAAAGATCCCATTGAAAAGATAGGATACGCAATTGACGTAAGGGGATCTGCGGTATGGAAAAGTCGCGGCTGAAAAGTGAGTGTTAGACCCTTTTTCGACTGACTCCAAATACCGGCGGTAGCCTAAAACCAGCGTTAGGAGCCTCTAACGCTGGTTTTCACGGCTACCGCCAAACTCCAAATCTAGGCCTAAGGATGGTCTTGAAAATAGTTTTTTTCCTCTAATTTCTAAATGGTCGAATTTCTGCTTTTTCATAGGATGTTGGTTAAACTTCCTGAGGTTAAGACTTTTGTTCAGGCATTAGTTTGAATTCAGCTATTGATAGAAACTATTTCTCCACTCTGGATCTGAACTTACTTTTCTCTGTATTACAAGGTTCCTCTCTTGAACCATTGCATTCCATTTATATTGTCTATTATCTTGCAAAGTACTCTTACTATTAGCAATATATTGAGCAAAAAGAGTTTCTGAATCTATACTTAATACTAAATATGATTTTCTTCCTAAGGAAAATACCAATCCAGAGATGGTTGTTCCTTTTTGTGTTCAGATCCTGCTAACTCTAGGTAGCAAATATGACATATTCTGAATGTAGTAAATGATTTGAAGTTCTATCTACAAGCAACTAAAAGATTTCAGACAAACTTCTAATTTGTTTTTTTCTCTACTGAATCTAGTAAGGGGCAGAAATCTACTAAAGTAGGTTTGGCATCTTGACTCATAAAAATGGATTCAAGACTTTCTTGAAGGTGAGAAGATCACCTTCTAAGAGTATTAGAGTTCCTTCTACAAGAGCAATTGTAACATCATGGGTTTTTAAAATGATGCATCTTTGGAGCAGATTTGCAACACTGCAACATGTCTTCTCTGCATACTTTCTTCATTGCCTTAAGTTTTTGCTTTTTAACAAGCAGCTTTTTGCAGAAAAGTCCTTCAGGCCGACGTGTCGGCTAAATAAGAACTGCCAGAAAAATGTTCACACCCTTTCCATAACATACAGTAGACCATCTGTTTGGGTATTAATTCCATATGTTATGGAGGACTGTGGACTATAATCATTTTACAAAAGAAAACAAAATGTATGCTTACCTGTTTAATTATTTTGCATACGTTTACATTTTTGGGTGACAGTTCTAATGAGACCTCTGCATAATCTGAATTGTCTTTCCTACCTAATGTTTCCTATTCTCTACTTGTTAAACTAAGAGAGAGATGGGAGGTGGAAAAGAGTTTGAACTCTAATATGGTTTCTTGACCTCCTCCTAGTGGCAGGAAAAATATCCCATATGTTATGGAGGACTGTGGACCATCATCATTACAAAAGAAAATAATTTATCAGGAAAGCATACATTTTTGCTTTTGTCTGAATAGCTTTAATTTCTACTCCTGGCACAAATGGGCACTTCTATATTTTATTACAACCTGCAAAAGCCTGTATGGGCCTCTTTTTCAAATTTTGATACCATTGATATTAATTTAGTAAGGTGATTATAGTAGCTACACTGATCACCTAACTATTTTTAGTCGGATTGATTACAAGTGTTGCGGTACAGCTTTTAACACTGAAAAAATGTCCAGTCCAGCATAATGGCCAGGAACGCATATTCCGAGTCGTGTCAGTATAGCTATAAAGTAAGCATTCTAGCCTGTAACGCAACATCCATTCACACTCAAAACAAATGACGTTTTTGTGTGGGCTTTTCATAGCGCCGGTATTACAGGTTATGCGTTCAGGCTAAAAAGCTTGCGTTACAGTCTATACTGACGCGATCCATACCTCCATCTGAGAACAGTATTTATGGATTTTGCAAAACAAAAATGTTTCACAAAACTCATAACTAAACTGTTACAAAGTACATTAACACCCATAAACGACCTATTGACCCCTAAACCACCGTCCTCCTGCATCGCAAACACTATATAAAACTTATTAACCCTTAATCTGCCGCCCACATCGCCAACACTATTTAAATATATTAACCCCTAATCCGCCACTTCCCTATATCGCCGACACTATAATAAAATTATTAATCCCTAAACCTCCCGGTCTTTCACATCACCGCCACTATAATAACTTTATTAACCCCTAAACCTCCTGCCTCCCAAATCCCCACCACTATAATGAAGTTATTAACCCCCTAAACCTCCGGCCTTCCACATTGCAGCCACTAAATAAACCTATTACTCACTAAACCTCCGGCCTTCAACATCAACACCACTAAATAAACCTATTAACACCTAAACCACCAGCCCCGCACATTGCAAAACACTAAATTAAACTATTAACCCCTAAACCTAACACCCCCTAACTTTAAATTAAAATTACAATATAACTATATTTAAATAAATAAAAACTTTCCTGCAAAATAAAATTAAACCTAACATTAAACCATAAATTAACCTAACATTACTATTCTAATAAAATAAAAAAATACTACCTATTAAAAAAATCTAAATTACAAATTTTAAAAAAAACCTAATACTACAAAAAAATATTCTAAAATTACAAAAATTAATAAACACTAAATTACAAAAAATAAAAACACTAAACTTAAAAAAATAAACAAAATTATCAAAAATAAAAACAATTACACCTAATCTAATAGCCCTATAAAAATAAAAAAGCTCCCACAAAATAAAAACACCCCCTAGCCTACAATAAACTATCAATAGCCCTTAAAAGGGCTTTTTGTAGGGCAATGCCCTAAGTTAAACAGATCTTTTACCTTTAAAAAAATGCAAAGTCCCCCAACAATAAAACCCACCACCCAATCAGGTGTACTTGTTTTTTTTAATAATTTCATTTATTATTTTTTGTAAGATAGTGTTTTTTTATTTTCCATAATTTAGTGTTTATTATTTTTAGTAATTTTAGATTTATTTTTTTTGTAGTGAGGTTTTTTTTTTAATTTGTAATTAAGATTTTTTAATTGGTAGTATTTTTTATTTTATTAGAATAGTAATGTTAGGTTAATTTATAGTTTAATGTGGGGTTTATTTTTATTTCAAAGGTAAGTTTTTATTTATTTTAAGACAGTTATATTGTAATTTTAATTTAAGTTAGGATGTTGTTAGGTTTAGGGGTTAATAGTTTAATTTAGTGGTTTGCGATGTGGGGGGCTGGTGGTTTAGGGGTTAATAGGTATATTTAGTGGTTGCAATGTGGGAGGTGGGAGGTTTAGGGGTTAATAGCTTTATTATAGTGTTGGCGATGTCTGGGAGCGGTGGCATAGGGGTTAATAACTTATTAGTATTGGCGATGTCAGAAGTGGCAGATTAGGGGTTAATGATTTTATTTAGGTGTCAGCGATATCGGGGACGGCGGATTAGGGGTATTTAGACCT
Source organism: Bombina bombina (assembly GCF_027579735.1). NCBI lineage: Eukaryota > Metazoa > Chordata > Amphibia > Anura > Bombinatoridae > Bombina > Bombina bombina. The sequence goes on along the minus strand of NC_069500.1, from coordinate 1,262,403,015 downwards.
ATATAAAAGTTTGTTCACTTTAAAATCAATGGAAATAAGCTATTTTTTTCATTGTGTACAAACTCCATTGATTTTAAAGTGTACAAACTTTATTGCACCATTGTGTTTTTTCATCTTTTCACAGGTTCAGGAGAGTTTATTATTGTACATTTTTATTTTTGTTTTTACCTTTTTCATTTTTTCCTATTTTTTATTTATTATTTTTTCAATTTCCTTTTTGAGATTTTTTTGGCATCTCTTTTTATCATCCGAATATACTCCTAGAGGAGCCAGCAACATATTGCCCGTTTTGGAACTATTACACTGGTTGGAAATTAACACTTGGATACACAATTTTTGGACACTTACACACCAAACCTTTTGGACACCTTCACTTACCTTTTTTTGGACATTATTTGGACACATATATCTATTTTTGGACACTTTAGCACTTATTGCATTTTATATTTCAGGACCTTTATGTACAGTATTGATGTTTATTGAGTTTTTTATACACATTGAGTTTTCGACACATTGTATTACACATTCCCTTGCTTTGATGTTTATTGTGCTTCTACATCCACTAGGATTGTCATATACTCTCTAAATCTTTTAAATCATTGATTTTATACCACTGCTTTTATATTGTTGCTGATTTATACTTCTATTGGTTATTCTTAGAAGATATCATCTGTATCACTAGCCATTGATTTTAGATATACACATGGATCCATGCAGTTTTTTAGTCTATGCACTATTATTTTAACGTATGTTTATTGTTCTCTGTATGATTTATTGTATTGGACTATATGTATTAAACTGTTTACATAGACCACAATAGCCTTATAGCTTTTTATTTTTATTTTTTATTATTTTTTTTAATAAGTAATTTTTATTGAGGTATTTCGAACAACATACATCTTATGCATTGTAAGTTAGGAACATAACATTGTGATAATACAACATTAAAACATAAATTTTGTGTCATAGCAGAAACCTCGTTTTTACAGAGGCCATCATTCAAGTATTAGTGGGACTTCATAAGTGCATTTGAAGTGTCATAATAACAGTATAAATGAGACGGCCATTAAGTTGTTATATTAGTCTAGCCTACTAGGGTATCTGTATAGTCAAGCACCACAGACCCCACGGGGTCACTGCTGATAAAGGGTCAAGTGTCTCTCCTAGCGAGACGGTTGGGGCGAGAGAGCCTGTGTATATCTATCTGAGGGATCTCTCACACTCTGTACCTGGTTGATTTCAGTAAAGGGGGTTCCAGAACGCCTCCTGGGAGTGAATTTAGTATTGTATTCTATGGTAATGGGGGTGGTGGGAAAAGGGGAAGTCAGTCATCAAGGTTACTCCTGTCTCTTTAAAGGTCAGTCTGGTTATGCGGGTTTGCGAGACCAATAGGTATCCCATGGTTCCCATGTCATAGAGAAGTCCGTAAATTGACTACGTTCTCTGGATACATATTTTTCCATATTTTTAATATGGTACATGCAATCTATCACTCCCTGCCATCGAGGAGGTTGTTGTTTTTTCCAGTTTCTGGCCACAAGTAGTTTGGTGGATGTAAGGATGTATGTTAAGAGATTTCGCTTGGGTCTTGGGATATAGTCTATTCCTAGGTGTAATATCGCCAGCGCAGGGGGAAGTGTCTCTACCAGGTCTAGGTCTCTGCACAATGCTGACACTCTGCTCCACAAGCCAGTCAACACCGGGCAGGTCCACCAGATGTGAAGTGGAGTACCTTGTTCTCTGCAGTTCCTCCAGCACATAGGGGAGTGGTCGAGATAGAGTTTCTGCAGTTTTGTAGGAACGAGGTGCCATCTCATGAGGATTTTACAGTGTAACTCATATAGAGTGACACAATGAGTATCTTTTTCCCATGCTTCTAGTGGGTGTGTTTGCTGCAGGTCTCTCTCCCAAGCCTCCATGTGGATTGTTTTAGAGGAGCTGTCCTCCTCCATTAAGCATTTATAATGTACTGAGAGGGGTTTGTATAGTTGGAGATTTGCTTTCCAACATACTTCCCAAGGGGATAGATCACGGAGTTGGTCTTCTAAGAACCCCCCAGATTTCATTAGGGATCTGAGCCTTATAGCTTTTAGCGCTCCCTTCCACTCAGCTTATCTACATTTCTTTTAAGTCTGCTAGGGGACTCTTTTGGTAGAGAACTTTAGGCACTTATACTAGCGCTCGGTTTACACCCTCAACACTACATAATTAAAGAAACTATATACAGTGTGGGTCGCTTACTGAAATGACTAACAATAGCGTTTAAATATAAGCAGTAAAGAAAGGCTTAACCGCTAAAGGGTTAAATGCTGCCTTACAAAATATAGTGAATTAATATTAAATACATTTTTGAAACAAATGTGAATGAAAAGAGAACCATTCTGATTTAACTCAACTTGCTATACTGAATAATATACTAACAGAGATGATATTGGAAGGTCTGTAAAAAAATTATTCAACATTTGATGAAAAAAACAATAGTTATATTTTTTAGCGTAGCATTATTTGATCATGAAGGATAATTAGTGATCTTAAATTTTCAAATCACACGCTCTCTTCTCCAGCCTCTTTGAAAATCATGAATTATATAATCATTTTCTTGTAATAGCAAAGGGATTTTCATTATTAAATTGCCCTACTTCAAATCAGTTTCACACTTCTATTTCCATTGTGTGAACCTAAAAGTAGAGCAAAAAAGCTCAGTGGAATTAGAAAAAATGAATTAACCTTTAATAGATACTTTTCGTATTCAGAATCTGTGTCTGCAGAAATACAGCTATAGATATTTAGATTGATTTTAAATTGTAGGTTCTTGAAACTTTTTATTCCCTTTTCTTCCCAGCGTAATATAGGGTGTCTTCATCATTGCAAAAAAGTTATGCTAAAAACCTTTGCTATTGGCATATACGTTTCAGAGTTCTGCAGTCACATTCACTACAAGAGATCCAATTTCAATGTTATTATTTATTGGTGGCAGCTTAAAGGGACAGGAAACATAAAAAATAATGTCACATAATTCTGTACTATGTGAAGAATTATGTAACATTATCTTAGCGAAACCTTGGATAAAAAAAAAGATTTGCGCAGATTTTAGCCCTCAAAGTTATATTTACCTTACTTTTCTTGGCAGGCTCTTTTGATCCAGTCTTATTTTCAAAACTGCGTAACGAGTGTGCTGTTTATTCACAGCATGCCCAATCATGATATTGAACTAAATTTAGTTCACACTAGTTCTGTGTAAAACTTTATCCATAGTGGGAGCGCTCTACATTTAGTTCAATAGTACGATCAGCTTACGCTGTGATTAGACAGCATGCCCGTGAAGCGCTTTTAAAAAGAAGACGAGATCAGAAGAGCCTGCAGAGGCAAGTAAGGGAAGTATAACTTTGTGGGCTAAAATCTTGCAAATCTTATTTTTCCAAGTTGATGCTAAGATAATGTTACATAATTCTGCACATAGTACAGAATTATGTAACATTAATTTCTATGTTTATTGTCCCTTTAAGAAATTGTGATATATTCTAAACTGTGATACATTGAATCTGTTGGAAGAGCTTTACACACGGGTTTCTGTGGTACAATAAACCATTTCACACAGGGTTAATAACTTAAATTTTTAGTAACATTACATTGAGACCCCAGACTAGCAGTAATCCAAACAAGCAAAAAAATAACACTTTTTACACGATTTTTGGCCTGAATTTTTGAACTTATTTTTCAAGACCATACAGAATTTTTTGAGATGAGGCTGACAATCCTGCATACTCAGTTTACATTTTAACAAATTGACAGACTGGAATCAGGCAGAAAGAAGATGAACAGAAGTGCACCCAGGAATCAAGACAGAATCCAACAAACGGGCTAAGAGGAAGCGACACACCGAGACTAAGAAGGACACCTGACATCATGTCACTCTCTAGCTTTGAATTAGGGTTGTGGAACACAACTGCTGAGATAGTTATTAAATAACATACACCTAGATTACTAATTTTGCGCTGCAACTTTTAACGCTGAAAAAATGGCAATTTCAGGGAGTGGTGTCGGTATAGCTATAGCACAAGCATTTTATCCTGTAACGCAACGTCAATCCTGCACTCAAAAAAATGACATTTTTGTGTGGGATTTTCATAGCACCGGTATTACAGGTTGTGCATTAAGGCTAAAATGCTTGCGTTACCGCCTATACCAACACGATCAATACCGCCATCTGAGAGCAGTAGTTATGGATTTTGTGTAACAAAAATGTTTCACAAAACTCATAACTAAACTGTTACAAAGTACACTAACACCCATAAACTACCAATTAACCCCTAAACCACCATCCTCCCACATCACAAACAATATATTAAACCTATTAACCCCTAATCTGCCAACCACCCAGATTGCGACTATTAAATAAAGCTATTAACCCCTAATCTGCTGCCCACCCACATTGCCAACACTATTTAAATATTTTTAACCCTAAACCGCCACTCCCGACATTGCTGCCACTATAATAAAGTTATTAACCCCTATTCTGACGCTCCCCGACATCGCCACCACTAAATAATGTTATTGACCCCTAAACCTCCGGCCTCCCACATCTCCGCCACTAAATAAACCTATTAACCCCAAACCGCTGACCCCCCCACATCACAAAACACTAAATTAAACTATTAAACCCTAATCCTAACATCCCCCTAACTTTAAATTAAAATTACAATATAACTCTATTTAAATAAATTTAAAAAAACTTACCTGTGAAATAAAAATAAACTTACCATTAAACTATAAATTAACCTAACATAACTAATCTAATAAAATAAAAAATACTACCAATTAAAATATCTAAATTACAAATTTTAAAAAAACCTAACACTACGAAAAAAATCAAAAAATCTAAAGTACAAAAAAAATAAACAAAATTATCAAAAATAAAAACAATTGCCCCTAATCTAATAGCCCTATAAAAATAAAAAGCTCCCCAAATTAAAACACACCCTAGCCTACAATAAACTACCAATAGCCCTTAAAAGGGCCTTTTGTAGGGCATTGCCCTAAAGAAATCAGATCTTTTACCTGTAAAAAAATACAAAGTCCCCCCAACAGTAAAACCTACCACCCGAAAAAATCCCCCAAAATAAAAAAACCTAACTCTAAAAAAAATCTAAGCTACCCATTGCCCCTAAAGGGGCATTTGTATGGGCATTGCCCTTAAAAGGGAATTTAGCTCTTTTTTCCATGTGCCCATCCCTAATCTAAAAAGAAAACCCACCCAAAAAACCCCCCAAAAAAACCTTACACTAACCCCAGAAGATCTACTCATGGTTTCTGAAGTCCGGACATCCATCTCCATCCAGGCGGCGAGGTCTTCATCCGGGTGGCGATGAAGCTTAAGTTTTTTATTTTGGGGGATTGGTTGGGTGGTGGGTTTTACTTTCCATTAATTTCCCTACAACTGACGTTAAACTAATTGGCCTGTAGTTACCAGATTCTTCCCTACTGCCCTTTTTATTCTCCAATCATCTGGGGCAGCTCCTGTTAATAGTGACTGATTAAACAGATCAGTTAATGGGAGCGTTAACACTGATCAAAGTTCTTTTAAAACCCTTGTATGAATATTATCAGGACCAACTGCCTGTTTTTTTTTTCCGTAGCATCCGTAGCAACAATATTTTGTGAAAACAGAACAGAAGTAATCATTGAGACAGTCTGCAATTTGCTTATTTCCTTTCATTGTTCGACTATCAACCGGTTTCAATTTTACTATTCCTACCTTATTTTTTCTTCTTTCACTGATATATCTAAATAATGTTTTGTCCCCATGTTTTACTGACTGTGCTTCTCTTCTCTTCTGCATGAGATTTAACCTTCCTAATTAACTTCTTAGTTTTTTTGTTGTTGGAGTCTCCATATTTTCATATTATCATCTGATTGTGTGTGTCTGTAATTTTTATAAGCTGTCTTTTTTGTCTTTACAGCATGTGCTACTTCTTTGGAAAACAAAATTGGTTTCTGCTTTCTTTTACTTTTACAGACATGTCTAATACAGTGCACCACTTATCTTGATGCCACATTCTCTAAATGATTACCTAGGTGACAAAACTCTTTCTGAACAGCAGCAACGTGATTACCAGTCAGATCATTTGTTCCTAAATAAACAATCACATCTAACTCACTTCCCTTTCCTGCTGCCTTAACAATTCTCAAAATACAATTCTTATCCCTGTGAGCAGTAACTCCTGGAAGACATCTAACCTCCCTTTCTTCTCCTTTACTTTCACCTAAATACACATACCTCAAAACAGAATCACCTACTAACAGTCTTTTCCCAAAAAACACATCTGCAGTTCTTTCCTGTGTTATGTTACCTGGAGAATCAGGTACCATTAGATTTGAATTACCTGTTAAAGCTTCAGCGGGCTCAGAAACAGCAATCTCCTCATCACAAGTGTGTTCGGCAAGAGCAGCAAATGAGTTTTGCAATGGCAAAGGTTGTGGGCAATGCTTCTGTTCCTCTGTTCTAATTCTTAGAGAGCCTACAATGATCCATCTGTCTCTCCCTGCTGATCTCTGGGGTAGAGGGGCTTCTTTCTGAGGCAGCTTTGTAGAGGTAACAGGTATGTTACTTACCGTAGCTTGAAGGATAGCTATTTCATCCCTTAAGAGGGAAAACTGCTTACAAACAGGACAGCCCCTAAATCTCCAAAAAGTAGCACAATTAAAAAGTGCAAAACACCCATTGCACTGTATCTGAGACATTTTAAACTATGCAACACTTTAACAATAAATAAAATATAAGTATTCTTTGATAGTGAATAACACTGAATAACTCCTGAAATAACTCAAAAATCATTATTTGATCCTTTTTTTAGCTTGATCCCTTTGCTAAGAAACAGAGCTAAACAGATCTCTTTAAATATCCTCAGAACGATAGGGTAGGATTCCTCCTAGTTACTCACCTATGCAAATAATCTAATTGTTATCTAATTGCAATACTAAAAACCAGAATACAAAAGAATGTAAATTAACTCAAACCTTTAACTATTCAATTTCTGTAGTGAAACAGTTCAGGTCTACCACATGTAAAAACAGTAAATACACAGTCAATAGAAATACAAAATAGACTATCTGAAAGTAACAAACTATTCAATTAACAACAATTTAAAAGAGGAATGTTATATACCTCCTGAAATAACTCAAATATCCTTATTTATTTGATCCTAATTGTAGCTTGATCCCTTTACTGAGAAACCGAGCTAATTCCATTATGAGTTAATATACATCAAAGGTGAAATAAGGCAAAAACAACTTGTTATGTTATGCACAAAACAAATAAGAATATTTATACACCAAGTAGGTAAGGTTAAGTATTGACAGAGTAGCATAAATGCCACAAGTGGTGAACAGTAATATTGCAGGATTTAGTAACAGACACCTAGAATACGAGTTTTGTGCTATAGAGGGTGCAAAATGAATGCAACAAAAATTGCGTTATTTCACCCCCCATAGCAATGCCATTAAGAGTTTCTGAAAAGCCTCCTTGTGCGAGTGATATGGTGGTGCTCCATACTGCACAAAAGCCAAGGGCTGCTTTGACGTGCTTATGGACGCTTTTACCCATAGACATCAATAGGGAGAGAGTGTTAGAAAAAAAACTAACACCTGAAGTGCGGAATGGCGATCTCCGTAACGCAACCCCATTGATGTCTATGAGGAAAATAAACCTATTAACCCGTAACCCCCCAGCCCCCCACATCGCAAAAAACTTAAATTAAACTATTAACCCCTAAACCTAACACACTAACATGAACCCCTAGTCTAAACTCCCCTAATCTGCCGACCCCAACATTGCCAACACCGAAATAAAGTTATTAACCCCATAATCTGCCACTCCCGACAATCACCGCCACTTATAAAAGTTATTAACCCCTATTCCGCCGCTCCCCGATATCGCCGGCACTAATAAAAGTTATTAACCCCTATTTTGCCGCTCCCCAACATCGCTGCCACTAATAAATGTTAACCCCTATTCTGCCGCTCCCCGACATAGCAGCCACTAATAAAAGTTATTAACCCCCATTCCGCCACTTCCTGACAATGCCGCCACTATAATAAATTTATTAACCCCTAAACCTCTGGCCTCCAACATCACCGCCACTAAATAAACCTATTAACCCGTAAACCACCAGCCCCCCACATCCCAAAAAACTAAATTAAACTATTAACCCCTAAACCTAACAATCCCGTGACTTTATATTTATATTACAATCTCCCTATCTTAAAATAAATAAAAACTTACCTGTGAAATTAAAAAAAAATAAGTTTAAATTATAAATTAACCTAACTTAACTATTATACTAAACTATTATACTAAAATTAAAAAAAAAATACCAATTAAAAAAACTAAATTACACATTAAAAAACCGAACACTACTAAAAAAATTTAAGTCTAACACTACAAAAAAATAAAAAAATACTAAATTACGAAAAATAACAAACACTAAATTACGAAAAATAACAAATGAAATTAGCAAAAATAAAAACAATTACACCTAATCAAATAGCCCTAGTGCATTCAGTTATTTTACCTAAAGCCCAAACATAGAAACATAGAAACATAGATATTGACGGCAGATAAGAGCCATAGGCCCAGCAAGTCTGCCCGACCTTACCTAACAGTATAAACTTATCTAGTTCGTAGGATAGCCCTATGCTTGTCCCATGCATTTTTAAAGTCCCCCACAGTGTTTGTTGCTACTACCTCTTGAGGAAGTTTATTCCATAAATCAATCACTCTTTCTGTAAAGAAGTGCTTCCTCAAATTACTTCTGAATCTACTACCCTTTAGCTTGAGCTCATGACCCCTTGTTCTTGAATTTTCCATTTTATGTAAAATACCCACAGCCTCAGTTTTACTAAACCCTTTAATGTACTTGAAAGTTGCTATCATATCACCTCTTTCCCTTCTCTCCTCTAAGCTATACATATTTAGGTCATTGAGCCTATCCTGGTAAGTTTTATTTTTTAGACCATGTACCATTTTGGTAGCCCTCCTTTGCACAGATTCAAGTTTGTTAATATCCTTCTGAAGATATGGTCTCCAGAACTGCACACAATACTCAAGATGAGGCCTAACTAATGATCTATAAAGTGGCATAAGAACCTTACTATTTCTGCTGCAAATACCTCTACCAATACATCCAAGCATTCTGCTAGCCTTACTCGCAGCATTACTACATTGTTTACTAAGTTTTAAATCATCTGAAATAATAATTCCCAAGTCCTGTTCCCGCAGAGATTAGACAGGAGCTGGATTCCGCCCAAACCAAAATTCAAGATACTTCTTTCATAGCCAGAGGACTGTGAGTCCCTCCTTGATGATTGATGTATGCCACAGTTGTGACATTGTCTATCTGAAAACAAATGAACGATTCTCTCTTCAGAAGAGGCCAAAACTGAAGAGCTCTGAAAATTGCACGGAGTTCCAAAATATTGATCGGTAATCTCACCTCCTGAGATTCCCAAACTCCTTGTGCCGTCAGAGATCCCCACACAGCTCCCCAAGCTGTGAGACTTGCATCTGTTGAAATTACAGTCCAGGTCGGAAGCACAAAAGAAGCCCCCTGAATTAAACGATGGTGATCTGTCCACCACGTTAGAGAGTGTCGAACAATCGGTTTTAAAGATATTAATTGAGATATCTTTGTGTAATCCTTGCACCATTGATTCAGCATACAAAGCTGAAGAGGTCGCATGTGAAAACGAGCAAAGGGGATCGCCCGATGCAGCAGTCATAAGACCTAGAATTTCCATGCATAAGGCTACCGAAGGGAATGATTGTGACTGAAGGTTTCGACAAGCTGCCATCAGTTTTAGACGCCTCTTGTCTGTTAAAGACAGAGTCATGGACACTGAATCTATTTGGAAACCCAGAAAGGTTACCCTTGTCTGAGGAATCAATGAACTTTTTGGTAAATTGATCCTCCAACCATGATCTTGAAGAAACAACACAAGTCGATTCATATGAAATTCTGCTAAATGTAAAGACTGAGCAAGTACCAAGATATCGTCCAAATAAGGAAATACCACAATACCCTGTTCTCTGATTATAGACAGAAGGGCACCGAGAACCTTTGTAAAAATTCTTGGAGCTGTAGCAAGGCCAAACGGCAGAGCCACAAACTGGTAATGCTTGTCCAGAAAAGAGAATCTCAGGAACCGATAATGATCCGGATGAATCGGAATATGCAGATATGCATCCTGTAAATCTATTGTGGACATATAATTCCCTTGCTGAACAAAAGGCAAAATAGGTCATTGAGCCTATCCTGGTAAGTTTTATTTTTTAGACCATGTACCATTTTGGTAGCGCTCCTTTGCACAGATTCAAGTTTGTTAATATCCTTCTGAAGATATGGTCTCCAGAACTGCACACAATACTCAAGATAAGGCCTAACTAATGATCTATAAAGTGGCATAAGAACCTTACTATTTCTGCTGCAAATACCTCTACCAATACATCCAAGCATTCTGCTATCCTTACTAGCTGCATTACTACATTGTTTACTAAGTTTTAAATCATCTGAAATAATAATTCCCAAGTCCTGTTCCTCGTCTGTAACAGTCAGTAAAGTGTCATTGAGTCTGTAATTAACATTTGGATTTTTCTTCCCTAAATGCATTATTTTACACTTTGCTGTGTTAAACTTTAGACCCCAGTCATTTGTCCAATCCTCCAATTGTTGTATATCACTTCTCATTTTGTCTACCCCCCCTGGAACATCCACTCTGTTGCAAATTTTTGTATCATCTGCAAAGAGACATACTTTCCCCTGTAGCCCTTTGCTGATATCGCAGATAAATATGTTAAACAAAACAGGCCCCAGAACTGACCCCTGAGGAACACCACTAGTAACAGCCCCCTCTGCTGAATGAACTCCATTTACTAAGACACTTTGTTTTCTGTCCTTAAGCCAGCATTCCACCCAGTTCACAATTTTTGAATCTAGACCAAGGAGATATAGTTTGTGAATAAGTTTATTGTGTGGGACGGTGTCAAATGCTTTGCTGAAATCTAGATATGCTACATCAACTGCTCCTCCCTTGTCTAATACTTTTGTTACATAATCAAAGAAGTCAATTAGATTAGTCTGACATGATCTCCCTGAAGTAAAACCATGCTGATTTTGGTCCTCTAAATTGTTTGTCTTTATGTAAGTCATAATTCTTTCTTTTAAGAGGCTTTCCATTAATTTCCCTACTACTGAAGTTAAACTAACTGGCCTGTAGTTGCCAGATTCTTCTCTACTGCCCTTTTTATGAAGGGGTATTACATTTGCTATTCTCCAATCATCTGGGACAGCTCCTGTTAATAGTGACTGATTAAACAGATCAGTTAATGGGACAGTTAGCACTGATCGAAGTTCTTTTAAAACCCTTGGATGAATATTATCAGGACCCACTGCCTTTGTAACATTTATTTTTGATAATGCTAACAAAACCTCATCCTCTGTAAAAAGATTACTGTTAAGCTTGTTTCTATTTTGCGTTGCATCCCTTAATGTAGACATTGTATCTTCACAATCTTTAGTGAAAACAGAACAGAAGTAATCATTGAGACAGTCTGCAATCTGCTTATCTCCTTCTATTATTCTACCATCAACTGATTTCAATTTTACTATTCCTACCTTATTTTTTCTTCTTTCACTGATATATCTAAAGAATGTTTTGTCCCCATGTTTTACTGACTGTGCTATCTTCTCTTCTGCATGAGCTTTAACCTTCCTAATTAACTGCTTAGTCTTTTTTTGTTGGAGTCTCCATATTTTCATATCATCATCTGCTTGTGTGTGTCTGTAATTTTTATAAGCTATCTTTTTTGTCTTTACAGCATGTGCTACTTCTTTGGAAAACCAAATTGGTTTCCGCTTTCTTTTACTTTTACAGACATGTCTAATACAGTGTGCGGTTGCATCTAAAATGGCACCTTTCACAAATTCCCACTGTTCTTGAACCCCTGTAATAAGAGTTTTCCCCTTTAAATAGTTCTTTAGGTATTCTCCCATTAATGAAAAATCTGCCGTCCTAAAGTCTAAAACTTTTGTTTTAGTCTGGGTGGACAGTTCCTGAACATGAATACTAAACCAAACAGATTGATGATCACTGGATCCTAAGTTCTCACCTACAGACACATCTGAAACTGTATCACTGTTATATTAATGCTACCCCCCTAATAAAGGGGGGTAGCATTAATATATCCACCTGCCCCCCACAGCATGCCAAAACTGTTAGTCCAAGTAACAATTCTAGAAATTCTAGTAGAAAAATTCTTCGTGCCATGAGCACAAATGCTCGCAGCTTAGGAAATAAATTACCTGAACTCATTTCAATAATGACTAGGGACAACTTGGATTTAGTAGCTATAACAGAAACATGGTACAATGATTTGCATGACTGGGACATAGTCATACCTGGATACAGGTTATTTAAAAAGAACAGAGTAGGAAAGAAAGGTGGAGGAGTTGCTTTGTATGTAAATGAAAATATAAAGGTTACTGAAAGTGTAGGAACAAATGATGAGGTGGAAAGTATTTGGGTGACTTTGGAAATTGGAGATAAAAATGTTTTTAGAATAGGGGTTGTATATAGGCCTCCATTGCAGGATGAAAAAACCCTAATCTAAAAAAAAACACCCAAAAAGATTTTAAAAAAATCTAACACTAACCCCCGAAGATCCACTCACAGTTTCTGAAGTCCGGACATCCATCCTCATCCAGGTGGTGAGAAGTCTTCATCCATGCGGCGAGAAGACTTCAGACAGCGTCTTCTATTTTCATCCCGGCGGCATCTTCTATTTTCATCCCGGTGGTGCGGAGCGGATCCATCCTTGAAGACATCCAGCACGGAGCATCCTCTTCATACGGTCAATGCCATACACTGGATCTTCAATGCAAGGGAGCCTTTTCAAAATGGCATCCCTTGCATTCCTATTGGCTGATTTGATTCTTAAAATGCAAATCAGCCAATAGGATGCAAGCTACTGAAATCCTATTGGCTGTTGAAATCAAGCTATACATGACAATAATTGTGATAAATAATATTACTAAACCAATGTACGGAATAGGCAATTAGTAATTCCTCACACAACATTTATATACAGTATGCATATATCTATAGTACATATATTACTATATTGTAACTACTTTGCTGTGATACATTTATAAGCTGATTACTGATTTGTGTTACTGCAATAAGTTTATAATAAACCCTACTATTATTATACTATATTGTGTGTGATTTTTCCTTCTCCAGTAATATGGTGAGAACTAGTGTGTGTTGCCCCTGCGCCAGCACATAATAACCAATAATGCCACTGACTGTTCCTGGGTTTGAAGTTTCAATTCAATGATAATTATAAGGGCCACTATGTTTTTTGTCCCTTGACTTGCTAGTGGAGGATCACATTTTTGTTAAGTTGCCAATAACAGTTGTCTGCATTACTGGAGGCAGACAAGTGACAGATGCTATGCAGCATACATTGCACTTACAGCTGGCATCAGGTTGTGTGGAACATTTACTAAAATCAGTCATATTTTTTTAACGGCAAACTGATGCTGCCAGCTTTACCTACTATTAGAACCCACAGGGACTCTTTCTGGCCACAATAGTGATGGAAAAGTTGTTTCAAGGGTATTAACACCTGGACTGTGGCATGCCGGAGGGGGATCCATGGCAAAACTCCCACGGAAAATTACATAGTTGATGCAGAGTCTGGTTTTAATCCATAAAGGGCATAAATCACCTAACATTCCAAAATTGTTTGGAATAACGTGCTTTAAAACATCAGGTATGATTTTGTATCGATCAGGTAGTATAAGGGTTACGCCCGCTTCACAGAGACAGACCAAACTCCACGTTTAACGCACCGCAAACAACTGTAAACAGTCCATTTGCACAACCGCAAACTCCCCATTTGCACAAGGTTGGATACCAAGCTAGCCATGTCCCATTCCTTGTCCTCACTGATGTCATTGAAGGTCTCTTCCTCAACCCAGCCACGTACAACACCAAGGGTCCCCAAAAGGTGACAACAAGCCCCCTGAGACGCCTGCTGTGTTTGGTCTTCCACCTCCTCAAAGCCACCTTCCTCCTCCGACTCCTCTTCTTCAGACTCCTCTCTCTGCATTGCCTCTCTCTGCATTATTATAAGGTGTGTTAAGTAGTACTATTCCTATCATTTAATCCCTGTTCCATCCCCTATCAGGGGACGTGTATATGGCATGGATTTTAGGAACCGGGAGATGGAAAAAGATGCTTGGTCGGTCCTCCTACTTCAAATTTGGGGCACTGCGTGTGCAATCTAATGTGCCACCAGATAGGAGTGGTGTGTTAAGTAATACTATTCCTATCAGTTTAATCCCTGTTATGTGCCTTTTTTATTGGTTTGGTTTTTGAAGCCACAGTGCTGCACCAGAGGCCAGAAAAAATAGGCATGTACACATGCCTAAAAATTAGGTATTGTTGCAGCCGCTGCTGTAGCAGCGGCCAGAAAAATTGATGTTTGTTTCCCAGGCAGAAAGTGCCCTAAAACATTGAGGCTTGAACCCTAGTTGGTGGCGGATAAGTCACGCAAGACATCCGGCATTCGAAGATAAAAAACAGCACCGTGTGGACCATTTTTAGCCCAAGGCAGCTCATCTCATCAGGCCTTTTTTACTCGAATGTATCACCCAATGTCAGTCCCTTCGAGATCCATCCCTCATTCATCTTAATAAAGGTGAGGTAATCTAGACTTTTTTGACCTAGGCGACTTCTCTTCTCAGTGACAATACCTCCTGCTGCACTGAAGGTCCTTTCTGACAGGACACTTGGAGCGGGGCAGGCCAGAAGTTCTATCGCAAATTGGGATAGCTCAGGCCACAGGTCAAGCCTGCACACCCAGTAGTCAAGGGGTTCATCACTCCTCAGAGTGTCAAGATCTGCAGTTAAGGCGAGGTAGTCTGCTACCTGTCGGTCGAGTCGTTCTCTGATGGTGGACCACGAAGGGCTGTGGCGATGCATAGGAGTTAAAAAGCTCTGCATGTCCTCCATCAACAACACATCTGTAAAGCATCCTGTCCTTTCCGGCGTGGTCGTGGGAGTCGTAGGATTACTTTCACCTCTTCCCCTGTTAGATTCCCGTTGTGCTGTGACATCACCCTTATACGCTGTGTAAAGCATACTTTTTAATTTATTTTGGAAATGCTGCATCCTTTACGACTTGCGGCAATTCGGTAACATTTCAGGCACTTTCTGCTTATACCGGGGGTCTAGTAACGTGGACACCCAGTACAGGTCGTTCTCCTTCAGCTTTTTTATATGAGGGTCACTCAACAGGCACGACAGCATGAAAGACCCCACTTGCAGAAGGTTGGATGCCGAGCTACTCATGTCCAAAAAAATTTTTTTGTTTTTAAATGTACACTTACACTACTATTAAACAAGATATGAGTGGTGGCACTGGGCAAGTGGACCTATGTATAAGCTGTGAGTCTGAAACAAAAAAGCAGACTGATGTTTCACAGTCCAAAAAGTTTTTTTTTTTTTTTTAATGTATACTTACACTACTATTAAACAAGATATGAGTGGTGGCACTGGGCAAGTGGGCCCAGTATAAGCTGTGTGCCTGACACAAAAAAAGCAGACTGATGTTTCACAGTCCAAACATTTTTTTTTTGTTTTTAAATGTACACTTACACTACTATTAAACAAGATATGAGTGGTGGCACTGGGCAAGTGGGCACAGTATACACTGTGAGCCTGACACAAAAAAGCAGACTGATGTTTCACAGTCCAAAACGTTTTTATTTTTTTAAATGTACACTTACACTACTATTAAACAAGATTTGAGCGGTGGCACTGTGCAAGTGGGCACAGTATACTCTGTGAGCCTGACACAAAAAAGCAGACTGATGTTTCACAGTCCAAAAAGTTTTTATTTTTTTAAATGTACACTTACACTACTATTAAACAAGATATGAGTGGTGACACTAGGCAAGTGGGCCCAGTATAAGCTGTGAGCCTGACACAAAAAAGCAGACTGATGTTTCACAGTCCAAAAAGTTTTTATTTTTTTAAATGTACACTTACACTACTATTAAACAAGATATGAGTGGTGGCGCTGGGAAAGTGGGCCCAGTATACGTTGTGAGCCTGACACAAAAAAGCAGACTGATGTTTCACAGTCCAAAAAGTTTTTTTTTTTTTTTTTAAATGTACACTTACACTACTATTAAACAAGATATGAGTGGTGGCACTGGGCAAGTGGGCACAGTATATGTTGTGAGTCTGACACAAAAAAGCAGACTGATGTTTCACAGTCCAAAAAGTTTTTTGTTTTTAAATTTACACTACTGTTACACCAGATATGAGTGGTGGCACTGGGCAAGTGGGCACAGTATATGCTATGAGCCTGGCACACACGCTGGCAAGCAGGCAACTGCATTTAGATTACACAAGCAGACTGATGTTTCACAGTCCAAAAAGTTTTTTGTTTTTAAATTTACACTACTGTTACACCAGATATGAGTGGGGCCACTGGGCAAGTGGGCACAGTATACGCTGTGAGCCTGGCACACACGCTGGCAGACAGGCAACTGCAATTTGATTACACTAGCAGACTGATGTTTCACAGTCAAAAAAGTTTTTTATTTTAAATTTACAGTACTGTTACAGCAGATATGAGTGGTGGCACTGGGCAAGTGGGCCTGGCACACACGCTGGCAGGCAGGCAACTGCAATTAGATTACACAAGCAGACTGATGTTTCACAGTCAAAAAAGTTTTTTTTTTTAAATTTACACTACTGTTATACCAGATATGAGTGGGGCCACTGGGCACAGTGTACGCTGTGGGCCTGGCACACACGCTGGCAGGCAGACAACTGCAGTTAGATTACACTAGCAGACTGATGTTTCACAGTCAAAAAAGTTTTTTGTTTTTAAATTTACACTACTGTTGCAACAGATATGAGTGGTGGCACTAGTTGGCAAGTGGGTCTGGCACACACGCTGGCAGGCAGGCAACTGCAATTAGATTACACAAGCAGACTGATGTTTCACAGTCAAAAAAGTTTTTTTTTTTTTTAATTTACACTGCTGTTACACCATATATGAGTGGTGGCACTGGGCAAGTGGGCCTGGCACACACACTGGCAGGCAGGCAACTGCAATTAGATTACACTAGCAGACTGATGTTTCACAGTCAAAAAAGTAGTTCTTTTTTAAATTTACACTACTGTTACACCAGATATGAGTAGTGGCACTGGGCAAGTGGGCCTGGCACACACGCTGGCAGGCAGGCAACTGCAATTAGATTAAACTAGCAGACTGATGTTTCACAGTCAAAAACGTTTTTTTTTTTTTTTTTAAATTTACACTACTGTTACACTAGATATGAGTGGTGGCACTGGGCAAGTGGCTTGGCAGGCAGGCAACTGCAATTAGATTACACAGGGAAAAAAATAATAATAAAAAATTATGTTCTAGCCCTAAAAATGGCTTTTTGGGGTGCTGTCCTTACAGCAGAGATCAGATGAGTCCTTCAGGACTGTAGTGGACACTGAATACACTAGCCCAGCTATCAATTTCCCTATTAATTCACCAGCAGCTACACTGTCCCTCCTTTCACTAACAATGCAGCTTCCGAATGAATCTAAAATGGCTGCTGTCCAGGAGCTGGGAGGGTCTGGGAGGGAGGGTCTGCTGCTGATTTGCTGGAATGTGTCTGCAGACTGTGAGATACAGGGTCAAAGTTTACTCAATGATGACGAATAGGGGGGCTATGTTCGCCGGGAACTATTCACCGGCGAACTATTCGCGACATCACTACATATCACTGAGGTGTCCCTGCCCTACCTTTGTGATGTAGAACTCTTTCTTTGGCTCACATATTTAGTAGATCTGCCAGCTATTAAACGCGTGGAATATGATATGGTGGTTAATTAAATAAGATGCCCAGTTGTCCATGGTTATTATTACCAAGAGTGTAGACTGATATAAATGAATCTAACGTTTCAGATATGCCACCAAAAAGGTGGTGTGTTATAAATGTTTGGTTTTATTTGAGGATTAAAAGTGTATAAGGAAGTATATGTTGGTGGGTGTTTCAAAAGATGTGTTGTATGATAGTAAGAAAATGATGGCAACTTTGCAAGACAGAGAGCAGCTGCATGTAAATGGTGGACTGACTGAGGTATGGAAGAATGTGAATGACAGATTTGGTTAATAGGCAGAAGGACGTGGCATGGCTGGCAGTGCATGAGTGTTTGCCAAGTAGGGAGTTTTAGAGATGGAGAAGACTGGTAAATACTGAGTGTTATCCAAGGGATGGATGAAGTCAAATGGACATTGTAGTGCATGTGAAAAAAAATAGCAAAACCAAGTTTGCCCAATGCAATGTCTTTAGTTCTTTAGTTGTTAGAGCATACAGCGCAGTGTGTAATTTCCCTTTATAGCAAGTAAGGAGCAGACTACAGGTACAGGTTGCTTTACATATGGACTTATACACTCTCACTCACCCCGCTCTTCATGCGGTAGCCTCACTCGGTCTGTCCTCCCGGATCTGACTCCTTTCACGGCAGAAGGAAGAGGTCTTACCTGGTGGTGTAGAGTGTCCGCTTGCAACCTCCACAATCGCGGATCCTGTGTGTCCTCGCTCTCACGGCTCGCCCGGTTACAGCTGCACTCTAACGCTGCCTTCCAATTAAGGGTGTGATCCAAAAGCAAACTCCTTCCTGTTTGCAATTAACTTGAAGTAAAAATGAAAAAAGCGGATCCATCCGATGCTTTCAAAACACAGTGACTTTATTGTAGCAATTTTCTGTCCCAAATTACAGTTGTAATAACTTCAGAGGCACACACTTTAAAAACCAAGGGAGCTGTTGTGAGGTCTGATTTTAGTCTTACATGTTTCGGCAGATCCTGACCGCCTTAATCATAGACCATCATATTGAACTGTGTGCTTTATTGCTGCTGATTGGTGTATATTTATTTATCTAGTTTTTCTTTCTTTTATTGTGTTTGTTTTTTCTATTAATGGTCAGCTGGAGGGATGAGAGAGAGACAAGAGACACAGAGAGAGAGATAGACAGACAGAGAGAGAGAGAGAGACAGACAGAGCGAGACAGACAGACAGACAGAGAGAGAGAGAGAGACAGAGAGAGAGAGACAGACAGAGAGAGAGACAGACAGACAGAGAGATAGACAGACAGACACAGAGAGAGAGAGAGAGAGACAGACAGACAGAGAAAGAGACAGTCAGACACAGAGAGAGACAGACAGAGAGAGAGAGAGACAGAGACAGACAGAGACAGATATACAGAGAGAGAGAGAGAGACAGACACAGTCAGAGAAAGAGAGAGGCAGACAGAGAGAGACAGACAGACACAGAGAGAGAGACAGAGAGAAACAGACAGAAAGAGAGAGACAGACAGAGAGAGACAGACAGACAGACAGAGAGACAGACATAGAGAGAGAGACATAGGGCTCGATGATTGAATGATCGTTTTTAAAATGATATGATGTAAAGATGTTTGCACTGGAGTGCGAATATAATATCGTAATGATTGAAAGTGTTCGAAATTGATTGCGTGTATGTATTCGAAATGGGCGTGTTTTCGTCATTCGACATACGCTGCAAATGTTTTTTTTGGTTTGCGTAATGTTAAATACCCACTAATGATTAGCATGAGTAAGGGTTAACGCCTGAAACATTGCATTTGCTGCTGGGTGTCTATGCTGTATGAAGCTGTAAAGGATAAATAAATGCTACAAAGCTTGTAAAACCTTTTTCCTTCAAATTATTGGTGCTGTGGACTTCAGTTGTTACTACATTACAGAGTGGCGTTTGCAGTAGCCCTCCATCACGTGCATCAGGTGTGTGCTGTCTGTCATATGTGAACTGTTACACCAGATATGAGTTGCACTGAGGTGACACTGTGCCCTGGCAGGCCGGCCCTGAAACGCACACGTGTGAAGGAAAATGACTGCTATTATTTAACACAGTCAAAAAAGTTTTTTGTTTTTTTTAAATCTACACTACTGTTACACCAGATATAAGTTGCACTGGGGTGACACTGTGCCCTGGCAGGCAGGCTCTGAAATGCACATGTGTGAAGGAAACTGACTGCTATTATTTAACACAGTCAAAAAAGTGTTTTGTTTTTTTTAAATGTACACTACTTTTACACCAGATATGAGTGGTGGCACTGGGCAAGTGGGCACAGTATACGCTGTGAGCCTGACACACACGCTGGCAGGCAGGCAACTGCAATTAGATTACACAGGAAAAAAAAAGCAGACTGATGTTCTAGCCCTAAAAAGGGCTTTTTGGGGTGCTGTCCTTACAGCAGAGATCAGATGAGTCCTTCAGGACTGTAGTGGACACTGAAAACACTAGCCTAGCTATCAATTTCCCTATTAAATCAGCAGCAGCTACACTGTCCCTCCTCTCACTAAGAATGCAGCTTCCAAATGAATCTAAAATGGATGCTGTCCAGGAGGTAGGAAGGTCTGGGAGGGAGTGTCTGCTGCTGATTCGCTGGAATGTGTCTTCTGACTGTGAGGTACAGGGTCAAAGTATTACTCAATGATGAAGAATAGGGGGCGGATCGAACATCGCATATGTTCACCCGCCGTGGCGAATGCGAACATGCTATGTTCGCCGGAAACTATTCGCTGGCGAACTATTCGCAACATCACTACTGGAGCATGCAAACATGCTCTAGTATTACTAGGCTGGATCAGAATGATATACTTCAGTAAACTTCTCCTCTGTGAAAAGCACAATTGGGCTATAAAAGGCTTATCCTAGATGGTAATGCGCCATAGAATGAGCTACTGACCTGTTGTCCATTCCTTGTAGAACGCTTTTCTTTCTGTATGCATTTGTATTAAAATAACATGTGCAATAAAATATTGCCACTCCAAATAAATCCAGAAGTATTCAAATGACAGTTTCTTAAGAACAATTTGTAGAACCTGAATTAAGGGCTCCATGTTCTAAGCAGCGTAAGCTTCTCCAGAGCCCTTGCAGGGCAGGTTTGCATATGCGAGCCTGCTTTCCATAATGTAAGAGGCAACGGTCATTAGATCGCTGCTTCTTACACTTTACGCCACCTCTGAGGTGGCAAAGAGAATTCACACAGAGCTTGCTTGCTGTCGGTGACTGACAGTTCCTTACATCACGCGATTGGTCACGTGAGTGAAGGGCGGGCTTTACATGCTCACTTGAGCATGTAATTTTACATAGGGGCAGCAAATCCTGTTTGTCCACTGCCAGTATTTAGCCAAGGCAAGCGGACAACTTCTTGAGTTGAGATGCTTGTCCGCTCGCCTTTCAGTAAATGGTGGCCTAAGTAAAGAATAAAGTTGGATGTACTTGAAAAGCTAGTTATAAGTTGGTTATCACAAGTTTTACTAATGGATTTGAATGACTTCAAATTTAAAAAACATTAGAAAACACCACATTTCTGATATATTTGAAAGAGGGTCTTTGGTTTTCCATAAAAATTGTAAAGTTGAGCGTAACTGTTTAGTTGGAAGATTAAATAATTATTCAACAATACAATGGCCCAGATTCAATACAACTTGTTCCTGTTCATTAAAAAAAAAAACTTGCCCCAACAATGTAACTTGAAATTGCAAAATTCATAGGGCTAGATTACGAGTTTTTGTCGGTAAGGCTTGCGTTGCTAACAAGCCTTTTTTTCACACCGCTCCCTTAAGACAACGCTGGTAGAGCAGAATTTAGCTCCACATCTCACTTCAATACCAGCGTTGCTTAAGTCAACGGTGAGCTGGCTAATCGTGCTTGTGCACGATTTCCCCATAGGAAACAATGGGACTGAGCTGGCTGAAAAAAACCTAACACCTGCAAATAAACAGTGTTTAGCTCCTAACGCAGCCCCATTGTTTCCTATGGGGAAAGGAATTTTATGTCTGCACCTAACACCCTAACATGAACCGCAAGTCTAAACACCCCTAATATTACACTTATTAACCCCTAACCTGCCTCCCCCGCTATCGCTGATACCTACATTATATTATTAACCCCTAATCTGCCGCTCCAAACACCGTTGCCACCTACATTATCCCTATGAACCCCTAATCTACTGCCCCCAACATCACTGACACCTACATTATATTTATTAACCCCTAATCTGCCGCCGCCAACATCGCCGCCACTATTATAAATTTATTAACCTCTAAACTTAAGTCTAACCCTAACACCCCTTTAACTTAAATATAATTTATATTAAACAAAATAAATTTACCATCATTAAATAAATGAATCCTATCTAAAACTAAATACTTACCGATAAAATAAACCCTAAGCTAGCTACAATATAACTAATAGTTACATTGTAGCTAGTTTAGGATTTATATTTATTTTACAGGCAACTTTGTATTTATTTTAACTAGGTAGAATAGTTATTAAATAGCTATTAACTATGTAATAACTTCCTAGTTAAAATAAAGACAAATATACCTGTAAAATAAATCCTAACCTAAGTTTACACCTAACACTACACTATAATTAAACTAATTACCTAAACTACCTTCAATTAGTTACAATTAAATTAAATAAACTAAATTACGAAAAAAATAAACACTAAATTACAGAAAAAAAAAAGAATTACAAGAATTTTAAACTAATTACACCTACTCTAATCCCCCTAATAAAATAAAAAAGCCCCCAAAATTATAAAAATTCCCTACCCTACACTAAATTACAAATAGCCCTTAAAAGGGCCTTTTGCGGGGCATTGCCCCAAAGTAATCAGCTCTATCACCTGTAAAAAAAATACAATACCCCCCAACATTAAAACCCACCACCCACACACAAAAACCCTACTCTAAAACTAACCCAATCCCCCCTTATAAAAACCTAACATTACCCCCCTGAAGATCTCCCTACCTTGAGCCGTCTTCACCCAGCCAGGCACAAGTGGACCCATCCGATCCAGGCAGAAGAGGTCCTCCAAGCGGCAGAAGTCTTTATCCAGGCGGCATCTTCTATCTTCATCCATCCGGAGCGGAGCGGATCCATCTTTAATCCAGCCGACGTGGAGCCATCCTCTTCCATCGACGTCCTAACGAAGAATGAAGGTTCCTTTAAATGATGTCATCCAAGATGGCGTCCCTTGAATTCCGATTGGCTGATAGGATTCTATCAGCCAATCGGAATTAAGGTGGGAAAAATCCTATTGGCTGATCCAATCAGCCAATAGGATTGAAGTTCAATCCTATTGGCTGATTAGTTTAGCCAATAGGATTTTTCCTACCTCAATTCTGATTAATAACTATTTAGTAACTATTCTACCTAGTTAAAATAAATACAAACTTGCCTGTAAAATAAAAATAAACCCTAAGATAGATACAATGTAACTATTAGTTATATTGAAGCTAACTTACGCCTAGATTTAGAGTTCTGCGGCCAAAGGGGTGCGCTAGCTACGCGTGCTTTTTTATGGCCGCACGTTTTAAATACCGCTGGTATTGAGAGTTCACAGAATGGCTGCGTTAGGCTCCAAAAAAGGAGCGTAGAGCATATTTAATGCAACTTCAACTCTCGATACCAGAAGTGCTTACGGACGCGGCCAGCTTCAAAAACGTGCTCGTGCACGATTCCCCCATAGAAAACAATGGGGCTGTTTGAGCTGAAAAAAAACCTAACACCTGCAAAAAAGCCGCGTTCAGCTCCTAACGCAGCCCCATTGTTTGCTCTGGGGAAACACTTCCTACGTCTGCACCTAACACTCTAACATGTACCCCGAGTCTAAACACCCCTAACCTTACACTTATTAACCCCTATTCTGCCGCCCCCGCTATCGCTGACCCCTGCATATTATTATTAACCCCTAATCTGCCGCTCCGTAAACCGCCGCTACTTACATTATCCCTATGTACCCCTAATATGCTGCCCCTAACACCGCCAACCCCTATATTATATTTATTAATCCCTAATCTGCCCCCCACAACGTCACCTCCACCTGCCTACACTTATTAACCCCTAATCTGCCGAGCGGACCGCACTGCTACTATAATAAAGTTATTAACCCCTAATCCGCCTCACTAACCCTATAATAAATAGTATTAACCCCTAATCTGCCCTCCCTAACATCGCCGACACCTAACTTCAAACATTAACCCCTAATCTGCCGACTGGAGCTCACCGCTATTCTAATAAATGTATTAACCCCTAAAGCTAAGTCTAACACTAACACTAACACCCCCCTAAGTTAAATATAATTTAAATCTAACGAAATTAATTAACTCTTATTAAATAAATGATTCCTATTTAAAGCTAAAAACTTACCTGTAAAATAAATCCTAATATAGCTACAATATAAATAATAATTATATTATAGCTATTTTAGGATTTATATTTATTTTACAGGCAACTTTGTATTTATTTTAACCAGGTACAATAGCTATTAAATATTTAAGAACTATTTAATAGCTAAAATAGTTAAAATAATTACAAAATTACCTGTAAAATAAATCCTAACCTAAGTTACAATTAAACCTAACACTACACTATCAATAAATTAATTAAATAAAATACCTACAATTACCTACAATTAAACCTAACACTACACTATCAATAAATTAATTAAATACAATACCTACAAGTATCTACAATTAAACCTAACACTACACTATCAATAAATTAATTAAATACAATACCTACAAATAAATACAATGAAATAAACTAACTAAAGTACAAAAAATAAAAAAAGAACTAAGTTACAAAAAATAAAAAAATATTTACAAACATCAGAAAAATATTACAACAATTTTAAACTAATTACACCTACTCTAAGCCCCCTAATAAAATAACAAAGCCCCCCAAAATAAAAAATGCCCTACCCTATTCTAAATTAAAAAAGTTCAAAGCTCTTTTACCTTACCAGCCCTAAACAGGGCCCTTTGCGGGGCATGCCCCAAAGAATTCAGCTCTTTTGCCTGTGAAAAAAACACATACAATACCCCCCCCAACATTAC
Organism: Bombina bombina; assembly: GCF_027579735.1. Taxonomy (NCBI): domain Eukaryota; kingdom Metazoa; phylum Chordata; class Amphibia; order Anura; family Bombinatoridae; genus Bombina; species Bombina bombina. The sequence goes on along the minus strand of NC_069500.1, from coordinate 1,262,377,988 downwards.
AACCCACATACCCCTAATCTAACCCAAACCCCCCTTAAATAAACCTAACACTAAGCCCCTGAAGATCTTCCTACCTTATCTTCATCATACCATGTTCACCGATCGGTCCTCGGAAGTCTTGATCCAAGCCTCGGAAGTGTTGATCCAAGCCCAAGCGGGGGGCTGAAGAGTGATGTCCATCCTCGGGCTGAAGTCTGAATCCAAGCGGCGACTGAAGAAATCCATCATGGGGCTGAAGTCGGAAGTCCATCATCGGGATGAAGTCTTCTATCAAGCAGCATCTTCAATCTTCTTTCTTCCGGAGCCATCATCTTCCAGCCGATGTGGAACATCCTCTTCTCCCAACGCCTACTAGCCGAATGACGGTTCCTTTAAATGACGTCATCCAAGATGGCGTCCGTCGAATTCCGATTGGCTGATAGGATTCTATCAGCCAATCGGAATTAAGGTAGGAAAATTCTGATTGGCTGATGGAATCAGCCAATCAGATTGAGCTCACATTCTATTGGCTGATCGGAACAGCCAATAGAATGCAAGCTCAATCTGAATGGCTGATCGGATCAGCCAATCGGATTGAACTTCAATCTGATTGGCTGATTCCATCAGCCAATCAGAATTTTCCTACCTTAATTCCGATTGGCTGATAGAATCCTATCAGCCAATCGGAATTCGACGGACGCCATCTTGGATGACGTCATTTAAAGGAACCGTCATTCGGCGAGTAGGCGTCGGGAGAAGAGGATGTTCCACGTCGGCTGGAAGATGATGGCTCCGGAAGAAAGAAGATTGAAGATGCTGCTTGATAGAAGACTTCACCCCGATGATGGACTTCCGACTTCAGCCCGCTGATGGATTTCTTCAGTCGCCGCTTGGATCCAGACTTCAGCCCGATGATGGACGTCACTCTTCAGCCCCCCGCTTGGGCTTGGATCAACACTTCCGAGGCTTGGATCAAGACTTCCGAGGACCGATCGGTGAACCTGGTATGGTGAAGATAAGGTAGGAAGATCTTCAGGGTTTAGTGTTAGGTTTATTTAAGGGGGGTTTGGGTTAGATTAGGGGTATGTGGGTGGTGGGTTGTAATGTTGGGGGGGTATTGTATGTGTTTTTTTTACAGGCAAAAGAGCTGAATTCTTTGGGGCATGCCCCGCAAAGGGCCCTGTTCAGGGCTGGTAAGGTAAAAGAGCTTTGAACTTTTTTAATTTAGAATAGGGTAGTGCATTTTTTTCATTTTGGGGGGCTTTGTTATTTTATTAGGGGGCTTAGAGTAGGTGTAATTAGTTTAAAATTGTTGTAATATTTTTCTAATGTTTGTAAATATTTTTTTATTTTTTGTAACTTAGTTCTTTTTTATTTTTTGTACTTTAGTTAGTTTATTTAATTGTATTTATTTGTAGGAATTGTATTTAATTAATTTATTGATAGTGTCGTGTTAGGTTTAATTGTAGATAATTGTAGGTATTGTATTTAATTAATTTATTGATAGTGTAGTGTTAGGTTTAATTGTAGGTAATTGTAGGTATTTTATTTAATTAATTTATTGATAGTGTAGTGTTAGGTTTAATTGTAACTTAGGTTAGGATTTATTTTACAGGTAATTTTGTAATTATTTTAACTAGGTAACTATTAAATAGTTATTAACTATTTAATAGCTATTGTACCTGGTTAAAATAAATACAAAGTTGCCTGTAAAATAAATATTATTATAATTTATATTGTAGCTATATTAGGGTTTATTTTACAGGTAAGTATTTAGCTTTAAATAGGAATAATTTATTTAATAAGAGTTAATTTATTTCGTTAGATTTAAATTATATTTAACTTAGGGGGGTGTTAGTGTAAGGGTTAGACTTAGCTTTAGGGGTTAATCCATTTATTACAGTAGCGGCGAGATTCGGTCGGCAGATTAGGGGTTAATAATTGAAGTTAGGTGTCGGCGATGTTAGGGAGGGCAGATTAGGGGTTAATACTATTTATTATAGGGTTATTGAGGCGGGAGTGAGGCGGATTAGGGGTTAATAACTTTATTATAGTAGCGGTGAGATCCACTCGGCAGATTAGGGGTTAATAAGTGTAGGCAGGTGGAGGCGACGTTGAGGGGGGCAGATTAGGGGTTAATAAATATAATATAGGGGTCGGCAGTGTTAAGGGCAGCAGATTAGGGGTACATAGCTATAGTGTAGGTGGCGGCGCTTTGCGGTCGGCAGATTAGGGGTTAATTATTGTAGGTAGCTGGCGGCGACGTTGTGGGGGGCAGGTTAGGGGTTAATAAATATAATATAGGGGTCGGCGGTGTTAGGGGCAGCAGATTAGGGGTACATAAGTATAACGCAGGTGGCGGTCGGCAGATTAGGGGTTAAAAAAAATTTATTCGAGTGGCGGCGATGTGGGGGGACCTCGGTTTAGGGGTGCATAGGTAGTTTATGGGTGTTAGTGTACTTTAGAGCACAGTAGTTAAGAGCTTTATTAACTGGCGTTAGCCCAGAAAGCTCTTAACTACTGACTTTTTTCTGCAGCTGGAGTTTTATCGTTAGATTTCTAACGCTCACTTCAGCCACGACTCTAAATACCGGAGTTAGAAAGATCCCATTGAAAAGATAGGATACGCAATTGACGTAAGGGGATCTGCGGTATGGAAAAGTCATGGCTGCAAAGTGAGCGTTAGACCCTTTCCTGACTGACGCTGTTTTGACGGCTACCGCCAAACTCTAAATCTAGGCCTTAGGGTTTATTTTATAGGTAAGCATTTAGTTTTAAATAGGAATTATTTAGGTGTTAATACATTTAATATAGTGGCGGCAACGTTATGGACGGCAGATTAGGGATTAATAATATTTAACTAGTGTTTGCGATGCAGGAGTGCGGCGGTTTAGGGGTTAATATGTTTATTATAGTAGTGGCGACATTGGGGTGGCAGATTAGGGTTTAATAAGTGTAGGTAGGTTGCGGCGACATTGGGGGCGGGAGATTAGGGGTTAATAAATATTATGTAGGTGTCAGCGATGTTGGGGGCAGCAGATTAGGGGTTAATAAGTAAAATGTAGGTGTCTGCGATGTCCGGAGCGGCAGATTAGGGGTTAATAAGTGTAAGACTCGGGTTCATGTTAGGGTGTTAGGTGTAAACATAAATTTTGTTTCCCCATAGGAATCAATGGGGCTGCGTTACTGAGCTTTACGCTGCTTTTTGGCAGGTGTTAGACTTTTTATCAGCTGGCTCTCCCCATTGATGTCTATGGGGAAATTGTGCGCGAGCACGTACAACCAGCTCACTGCTGACTTAAGCAGCGCTGGTATTGAAGTGCGGTATGGAGCTCAATTTTGCTCTACGCTCATTTGTTGTCTTTTAACGGCGGGTTTGTAAAAACCTGTAATACCAGCGCTGTAGGTAAGTGAGCGGTGACAATAAAGTGCAAGTTAGTACTGCACCCCTCATAACACAAAACTCATAATCTAGCCTTGTGTTTGGAAGGAAGTAACACTTTCCACAGTTCCACACACAAAATATCGGCAATGATCAAGGGGCCTGCCCCCTTAAAGCACAGACCTGCTTCATCCACAGGTAACACAGCAGCCACAACATCTATGGAAACCCCCACTACAACCATAGCCACAGCAATAACAGAGCAACCTTCTGACATTGCCACCAGTACTAGTAGTGGCAGAGGGTGTGTTGGTTCACTGTTTATGTTGGTATTAACCCACTACTCAAATAGCTGCCTTTTTATGCAGCTACAGACAGCAGCACAAAGTGAAGGAAAAACTGGGCATCCATTGCAATTGTTGGGGTCACAACCAGAGCCCAGTATTTCACGTAAATTATATATGACTGAACCACTTAAAAGTAGCAGCGCAAATACCACCAGCACTGATACTGTGACCAACATACTGGATATGTCCATAGCCTCCTCCACTTCCTCCATCACAGCGTCCAGTGCCACAATCAGTGGCAATTACCTCTTTTTTCCATGAAAGTAATCCCTGTGGTCAAGAGATAATTAGGGAAGTTGCCAGCCTTGAGGTCAAAATGGCTACTAGGAGCAGCAGTATGTCTAAGGAAGAGGAGACTATGTTGGCACCATTTTATAAGCTAGTGCTAGATACCAGTCTTACCTCTGCAAAAATATGTTAAGACCTTGCTTTTACCTTACATGGGAAGGAACTAAATTATGACAAGCCACAGAAGAAGGTAGAACAGGGTGCTGAAGACTTTAGAAACACTGCCTCTCATCAACCATCATCAATATCTCCTTCTCCTCCCTGTAGTCCTTTTGGAGCTATGATAAGTCCACAACACTATGTTAGATGCCCACAAAGAGTTCATTCACCTACAAGTTCTAGGCCTAGTGCTTTAACTACAAATACTATCAGTGCCTACACCACCACTAATATAAGCAGCAGCAGCAGTAGTGTAGGCACTGCAAGTCAGAAGCAGAGTAGCAGCCCCCTCTACGTCACAGCATGCAGAAGCTGGTTTGGTGTGCAGTGGGAAAATGAGGGAGCACTTTGACAGTGTGGGAGATGGGAGATTCGCTAAAGTGTTGGGGCATCTTAAAAGCTCAGGGATGAACCAACATTTACAATCACACTATATAGTTGTTCTTTATGGTGAGCAGATGAGCAGCAGTGCCACAGAAAGCTGAAGCATCACAACACTGGAATCAACCTCTAGTAGTAGCAGTACCAGCCAGGAAAGAAGGCAAGCTTTAATATCCTCTGGCCTCTCAACAGCAGTGTCAGAGAGAATGTCTGGCCAGGGCAGTCGTTGGCAGCAGCAGTAGCAGCAGCCCACCCTTGAGCAATTTGGTGGTTTTTCAATTAAGTGGGATATCAAATCACCAGTCCAATAAGGTTACACAGCTGTAGGAGGTGCTTCCTTTCTATGATTGAAGGAGAGCGCTTCAAGCAGCTATAAGATGCCCTATCTCCACAATACCACCTGCTGTATTGAAGCACCTCTGGGTAGAGAGAAATGGATGGCAATCAGGCAGGTAGTGACAGTCCTCAAGTGATTTAGATGCCATTGAAAACCTAATGTCATGTACTTAGCAGGCTCCTCTCTCATGCCCAGTCCTTGCTTGTCTGCATCCTGTATCTCTGTGTATTGTGTGCCATTGGCACTTTGATAATGTCACTGAAGCAAGCCTGCGCCATTTTGGAGCCATCTCTCTTGGTGCGAATCTGCACCTATTTAAAGCAATCTCATTGTTTCCTCCCTGCCCAAGTATAGATTTACTCTCTGTTACCTAGGGTGCTCTTTTACATTGATAATGCTAACTGATTACCTGTTGAGAATCCTGCGTTACTTGGTGACCTACCCCTTTGACTTGCTCTCTGATACGTTGAAAGATTTGACTGACTATCTGTTGCTGAATCTTGCTTTGCTTTTTGACCTACTCTTTTGCCTTGCCAAATTGGTACTTTGAAAGATTGGACGGTCTACCTGTTGCTAAATCCTGCTTTGCCTTGTGACCTACCCTTTTGCCTTGCCCTCTGGTACCTTAAAAGATTGGATGGTCTTCCTGTTGCTAAATCCTGCTTTGCCTTGTGACCTACCCTTTTGCCTTGCTCTCTGGTACCTTAAAAGATTGAACTGTCTACCTGTTGCTGAATCCTGCTTTGCCTTGTGATATACTATTTTGCCTTATCCTCTGGTACTCAGGAAAATGTCCTTTATCTTGTTTTTGTGGCTATCCTTGCACTACCTCATTCCTTTAATCCATTTAAATTTAGTCCTGGGATTTTTCTTTATCTGTCCACTTGATAGAAGACTACTGACCAGGATTGGTCTGAAAGAGGAATATCCGATGGACACTTAAGTTAAGCTACTGCAAGCCTGTGTGATGTTGTACCATTCTTTATTTACCTATTGTTTAATAAAAACGTGTTAATTTATATAATATATATAATAGACAGGAGTCTGAGGTCACCCCTGTTCCATCATAGGCTGGGCCTTACTCACAGTAATAATTTAGTTGTATTATCTTTTTCACCTGCCATGCTACAAGGACTTTAGAGCTTAGGCATTGCAGAGAGGGGTAGTTAATTGCTTTGCTTCTTAAAACTCTCTTCTCACCAGTAGCTCCCTTGAAAAATTAGCAATAATTTTTTTAGTAACTACAAGAAGAGTGACTATAATTGGTCAGTCAGTACTGTGATATAGTTGCATTTTGTCACCACCACACTCAACACAGTCCATGCTGCTGATGATCCTCCTCTTCCTCCTCCTGTGTTGGTGCTATCTCTCTATGGAAAATCTCAAATGCTGTGTCCACGTGAACAATGCACCACTCGTATCTTAATTAAACTGATGCTGCTTTCTCAATTTCTTGCCCCCGGCAAGGCAGACACATTGTGTTTTTGCCTGAACCTGGGGTATCTAATTACTAGCCAAGAAAATGCTGAGACATTACCAGGCCAAACTCCTTGTCTGTTATTGTGTAGACGTACATTTTTACCTCATCACATGATCATGCAAGCTTCAAAATGCAACCAAGTAAAAAAAAATATTTTTTTTGCAATGTGCAACAAAACAGTCAAAAATGCCTCGTCGTGACCTAGATGCAAAAAACAAGTACACATCTTACCTATGTGCGGTCATGCCCAAAACCAGGGTATCAAGTTACTGGCCCTGGTCAAGCCAAATGTGAGCTTATTCAGCAGGCCTCTCACCACACAAACACACATCTAATCAATGTACACCTGTGTGTCTGTGCATGTGACCACTGCTAGACCTTGATGCTGGCAAAAGTCATTTACTGTTTTTGACTATGAGTTTTGTCACCACTACACTCAACAACACAACATGCTGCTGTTTCTCCTCATCTGCTTGTGCTACCTCCCTAAGGAACAGTTTAAATGTTGTGTCCACATGAACAAGGCATAACCCTTGATATCTTACTGGGTGGGTGACAAAATCATCCAACTTAAAATGATGCTGCTGCTACTGCTTCATTTTATCAGTTAAAACAGTGAGAAATAACTTGTGTCTTTGATTAATGAATTAGAAACTTCAATATATGGTGGGTGATTTATTAAGTAGCAGATACTGCTTATTCCGCGTGAGCCTTCTGGCTTGCCGGAAACAGGAGTTAAGAAGCAGTGGTCTAAAGAGGTGTAGAACTGCAATCATCCGGATCAGAATGATTGACACCCCCGATTTACTGCAAATGTGCAGGGGGCGGCATTGCACAAGCATTTCCCCAGAAATATGTTGTTGGTATTTAGCAATGCAGGGTGTAAATGATTCACTATAGTGAATCATGTCCACCAGGGGTATGATAAATCTACCCCATGGTCTCAAAATGTGATCTAAATATATGGAGATATTAGAAGAATCAGAACCTAGACTGGACACAATTGGATGATCTGGAGGTGCATGTAAGTTTTTGTGTACCTTTGGTAATGTATATCGGGCCAGAGTCCTAGCATGCTCACAAATCAAACAAGAAACCTCTTTCTTCTAATAATATCATTCTCAAAGGAAAAAAAAAACTCTCTCTTTAATGTCTCTCTGAATGCCAAATATGGGGTTAAAGGCAAGTGACAATAAACATTCTTATCTGATAATTGAGACTCCTGCTTATACAAATTCCTTCCACTATTGTATCTTTTGAAAACATTCTGACCAGCTTTGTTTTCCACCTTCAGCTGCAAAGTTCTAATATCATCCATTACCAACTGTGAAAATACATCAATTTTATGACCATAATTCTGTGGGATAAACCTACAGGGATTTTTTAGTCCCAACCTTTTAAGACTCAAATCGTTTTTATCCATATTATTATGTGATGTATCACATTTATCTAAATCATTCTCATATTCATTTATAGAAATCATAAACTTCAATTTTAATGTTCTGTAAAAATGAAAAAGTTCCTTTTGGGTTTCAAAAAAGTTGCATTTGGATGATAGACAGAAAGACAGTCCCTGTTAAAATAGCTGTGACTTAGTCTCAGTAACTTGTACCTTATATAAGTTTACCACTAGTGATTAATCCTTGCTCTCTCCTCTCTTCTGTTCCTGCAGCATAATTGATATGCGGTGCCTATTTTTCTGCCCACCTCACTGATTCTTGCTTCTGTTTCTGAGTCCCCTGTGGAAGATCCTGAACTAGTACTGGATTTAGATGTTTTCCCATCATTATGGCACTAGATGTTCCTCCGTCTAGTTCTTCGTACATCACTTCTGGTAAGTTCTGCACTTCAACAATAGACGGTTCCCATAGAATAATTCTAATCATCCCACAGAAACTTTTTGGGTTTATGAGCTGCCAGAATGCCTAGAAGTTCAGTAACAGCTTTAGAGGTAGATTGTAACAATTTATTTAACTCCTCCATCGTAAGGCATTCTTTAAGTTCCGCCTCAGGTTTCAAATATTCAGACTGCTGTGAAGCAATTTCTCTTTGTAAATAATCCACTGTCAAGACCATCAAATCGAATGTACACGTGTTTAATTTGAATTCCAACTTCTCGCAGTAGTCTGAATTATTCAGCATCAATGGGGGATGGACATTCATTCCTAAACCTTGAGGAATGCTTCTTACTCTGTGATATTCTACTAATGTAGCAGAATGGAGTTCAAATGAAAATGTATTTCTAGATAACTTGTCATAACGTTTTTCAGTTATTTCAGCAGGCAGGGTTTTTAAAAAATGTCTTGAGCCACATGCAAGGGTAGTACTTTGTGCAGCTTCCATTTCTGTGGAATACCTTTGGATTGGTTTCCTCCATATTGGTTTCTGTAATTTTTCTCTATTTCTGTTACAGTGTCCACTGTATCAATGTGCACTACCAAGTATGGATACAATAAAGCAGCAGTTCAATAAGGTAAAGCACAATAAGATACTTAATTGTGGTGCAAATCTGTCAGAGGTTCTATACCTGACCTTCCACGAATATCACAATCCAAGGAGACAGCAGCACTCTCTAAATCTTAATGATACACCAAAATGTGAAAGCAAGACAATGTTTTGGGCCTCTAGCCCTTAGTCATGTTAGTATACACTGAATAAAAACACATCTCTGTTATAAGATTTCTTTTTTTTTAATTTTTTAACATTGTTTGATGTCCATGACACAGAGCATTTTTGTTTATTTTTTGATCAAAAGATTAAGCAATAAAGACAATTTTCACAGCCTTCTTTGCTCATATTTACCAAGGGTGACAATATTAGTGGAGGGCACTGTAAATAAAAAATAATCCTTGTATGGGGTTGTTTTAGACCTTGCAGCAGACCAATTTTGTGGTATTGTGCAGTATGTTTACTAAACCCCTGTTTGTAAAATGCTGCGAACACTGAAGAACCTTTATTAATATTAGTAAAAAAAAAAAACACATAAATAGTTTAAAATCAGTCAATGAGCACAATATTCCGCGGTAATAGCAAGAAACCTGAATTTGGTAAATCCTCTAACTCGCTAGAAATTTTGAGGATTATCCAGGTGCTCTAAGCTACTAGAATTGAAAAACGATGTAAGAGTATACCTTAATTGTTTTTGGAAGCAAAGTACATATGAACACACACATAAATAATGAAATGAAATAAAAAAGGAATAAAGTCTTATCTTCATAGTATTGAATCTGGATTAAATCAGGATGTAGAGGGTTTATCCCTGGTGGTCCAGTGGAGTGGCGTTGTTTGTGGCGTTTCCACTATTCCAACCAGAAGTGCACCGTGTGGGGAACACATTTCACTAGTTCTATGCTCACTTCTTCAGAGGGTAACTCTCTTCCATCCTCTGTCTCTATTTATCACTCCACATTAAAAAGAGGGAGGGATTTTCTATGTGATGTATGTGTAATTTTGTGCACCATTATTTACATAAAAACAGGTTACATATTAAAACATACTCTTTTAAAAGTAGTGCTCTTTCAAAAGAACTGTTTATAAAAATAATTCCTCAGAACATAAAATAATTGTTTAAAAATATATATATAATTTGTATAAATAGATATTGATTTTTTTATTATATAAATCAAGGAATAGATTTACTAAAATCAGCAACCATTCTTTACTATCTATGAGAATTATGTGAGGGAATTAAAAATGAATAGAATTTATTGAATATAAAAACTAAAAAGTGTATATATTGACTTTAATCAATAGAATTTATAATCCATAGATTTTATAAAAAAAAGCTGCTAGATCAGTTTCCTTATTTTGGCCTTTAGATTCATGATAATTAAGACGGTGTATCCAGAGAGTGTCTCTTTTTCCTAATTCTAGTAGTCTCTGTTTTCCAAGGTTTGGTATTTGTTATATTGCTTTAAAAGTACTGTAAACTCATCAGGTTTCTTGTTATGATATTTTTCTAAATGATCACATGTACCATATTTAGAATTGTTTTCTTTGACTTACTAATAAGAGTGCTTTGAGAAATCTTTGGTGCGCCCCACATAGAATTTTCCACATTTACATTTACAGCATACCAGAGTCTCTTTTACTCTACGGTATGCTGCTTCAACATAGAGAATACAGCAGCAAGATTAAAAAGGTCTTCCTAAGATATTCCAGCGCTATACACAAGTTCCTCATACACACAAACACAACTCAGGTTTATCCAAAAGTGAATTCATATGAGAAAAATATATTTGAAGTATATTCCCACAAAATCAAGGTCCTGTCATGGTCATCAAAATCCCCTTACTTGAACTCCATGGAAAACCTGTGGGGTGAACTGAAGAGGAGAGTCCACCAGTGTGAACCTCAAATTTAATGAATCTGGAGAGATTCTCTATGGTGGAATGGTCTCAGATCCCTTGCCATGTATTCTCCAACCTCATCGGGCATCATAACTCAAAACTGTTATCTTTGCAAAGGGAGGTAGCACAAAGTATTGACTAAAAGGGTGCCAATAAGTGTGCCACATATATGTAACAAATATTTTTATATAATATTTTTGTGTATTTCTTGAACAAAATATCAAAAGTTTAAACAATAAAGACAAGACAAATTTTCACAGCTTTCTTTGTTATTTAATATTTACCAAGGATGCTAATGTTAATGGAGGGCACTATATATACACACACACCTATATATATATATATATATATATATATATATATATATATATATATATATATATATATATGTACACACACACACACATATATATACACACATATATATATTAATATCAATCTATCTAGCTATATATATATATATATATATATATATATATTGTATACAATATATCTATATATCTCTATCTCTATATATACACACACACACACATATATATATATATATATATATATATATATATATATATATATATATATATATATATACACAACCCCAGTTCCAAGAAAGTTGGGACAGTATGGAAAATGCAGGGGGGGAAAAATGAGTCATTTGAAAATTCAATTTGCCCTGTACTACTATATTGAAAACACATTAACACATTATTTAAAGTTTTACTTTGTGAATTTAATGTATTTTTGAAAAAGTAGACTCATTTTAAATCTGATGACTGCAACACGTTCTAAAAATATTGGGACAGGGGCAATTTAGGACAAATAGCAATGTGACAAGTTAAATTAAAGAATTAAGAACATAAGAAGGTGATGTTAAACAGGTGAGGCAATTTTGTAATCATAATATATAAGGAGCATCCAAAAAATGCCTAGTACTTCAAGAGCAAGGATGGGTCGAGGCTCACCAATGTGTCAACAGATGCATCAGTGAATAATCCAACACTTTAAGAACATTCCCCAAAGACAAATTGGTAGGATTTTTGGGCATTTCACCTTCTACAGTGCACAATATAATTAAAAGATTCAAGGAATCCGGTCACATCTCGGTGCATAAAGGGCAAGGCCAAAAACCACTTCTGAATGTGCGTGATCTTCGATTCCTCAGACGTCTCTGTCTTAAAAACCGTCATGAGTCTGTAATGAATATGCTGACATAGGCTTGGAAATACTTTGGTAAACCTTTGTCAGTCAACACCATTCGCCGCTGCATCTAGTTAAAGCTTTACTATGCAAAGCAAAAGCCATACATCAACACTGTCCAGAAACACCATCGCTTCTCTGGGCTCGGTCTCATCTGAGATGGACAGTAGCACAGTGGAATAGTGTTTTGTGATCCGACAAGTCAACATTTCAAAAAGTTTTTGGAAAAAACAGCCATTGTGTTCTCCGGGGCAATTAGGAAAAGGACCATCCAAGCTGTTATCAGCCTCAGGTCCAAAAGCCAGCATCTGTCATGGTATGGGAGTGTATCAGTGCCCATGGCATGGGCAACTTGCACATCTGTGAGGGCACCATTAATGCAGAAAGATATGTATAGATTTTGGAGTAACAAATGCTGCTATCCAAATGTCGTCTTTTCCAGCGACATCCCTACATTTTCAATCAAGACAACGCTCAACCACATTCTGCTCAGATTACAAGCAAATAGTTGCATAACCAGAGAGTGTAAGAACTAGCATGGACTGCCTGCAGTACTGACCTGTCTCTGATTGAGAATGTGTGGCACATTATGAAGCACAAAATAAGGCAACGAAAGCCATGTACAATTGTGCAGCTGAAGAAATGCATAATGTATGGATGGGGGAAATTCTGCTTGCTAAACCTAACCAACTGGTGTCTTCAGTGCCCAAATGCTTAATAAGTGTTATTAAAAGAAAAGGTGATGTTACACAGTGGTAAACAGTCAACTGTCCCAACTTTTTTAAAGGTGTGTTACAGTCATCAGATTTAAAATGAATGTATATTTTTAAAAAGACATTAAATTCACAAAGTAAAACCTCAAATAATGTGTTAATAATGTGCTCTCAATATAGTAAAGAGTGAATTGAATTATTAAATTACTTTTTTTTGTTTGTTTTTTTGCACTTTCCATACTGTCACAACTTTTTCAGAATTTTTCAGAATATATATATATATATACACACATACATATACAGTGACATTTTTGTTTTATATTAGGCTAATGTATAGAATTGTTAAAGTTTTAATATGTTTAGCTTTGTACTTGAACCATATTAATTGTCTGAATGGGAATATAAATTGTATTAAAGATTTTGGATATTTATTTCAACCACATATAGATTTCTAGTTTGGATTTCTAACTATATTTATGCTTCAAATATTTATAACATTAATGTATAATTAATTAAACATAAAACAGGTGCATAAGAAAACAAATCATGCTGAAAACTAAATTATTAGCATCAACAAAATTAAATAGCTATAATGGAATAGTGTCTTAACGTAATTATCTGGATTATGGTTTCTTTTTTAATTTATAATTGGAAAAACAAAAATGTTATAAGGAAATTAAGTACCTTAAGATAAAAAGAAGCTAGCTGAAATATAATCTATTAAATAATAAAATTTGTATGAGAGCTACTGGCAAGTCTCTGTGATTCTAAATCATCTGCTATCTATCCTAGATGGTGAAGGCCCCAAAGTAAAATGTTCAGCTATGAGGGATAGAGAACCTCGACACAGACCAAAGCCCTATATCTTGGATCAGATCATCTTCAGCTGGACAATCCTTAATTACAAGGAAATTTAAGAAAACCGTCAGGGTCTGAAACTCAGTGTGACCAGTAAGATGGCTGCCACCCACAGGTGCCCAATGAATTTAGTTTTCATCAATATGTGTTTTCCTTAATCAAATTAAAGGCAACTGTTATCTTATAATGATTAATCAATAAGGCTTTTAATGGTGGTCATTTTTGATAATTAGAATAATTAGACAGGACCTGGTATTGTTTTATTTTAATAGCATGCCCTAATGATTAAAATTTAAATTCACTATGATTTTAATTATAAAAATGTGCTTCTCTTGGTTAAGATTTCTCACTCTAATCTGTGAAATATAAAGATGACTTAATAATGTTTGTCATGTTTTTACTTATTAGCACAATCAATTCAGCCTGATGAAACAGCCCGAACTAGGGCTGAGAAACGCGTTATATTTTAACCATTGCTTGTCAATGTTTTTAACTTTTGTTTTAATAAACTAAACTTGTTATATACAAGATCTGGTTGATTACCTTCTATAGCAGTCTTATCCACTGCTACTGACCATCCACTGGCATTGAATCTGGCAGGATCTCCCTGCACTGACCTATCTACATCTGGAAAGGGTTAGATGGTACACCTCAAGTTACCAGCCTGCACCTACCAGTACATAATTGTATTTGGGCAAAATGTGAGTATCCATTTGGCTTCCCATGTTTTTATATTGTCTGGTATACTGATATATACATGAGGCGCCCCTCTTGTCTCTTATCTCATATTTAGCTCTGGATTATTCTGTGAGGAGGAGAGCAGCCATATAATTGTACTACTGAACCAGTCTGTCAAAATTGGATCACTTCGCCATACTGAAAAGGGTTAGCTGGTACACCCTGAGTTACCAGCCTGCACCTACTAGTACATATGTGTACTTGGGCCAAATGTGTACCCACTTGGCTTTTTTTTCATTATTCTTATGGTCTGACATATTGATATACACATGAGGCGCCCCTCTTGTCTTCTATTTCTGATTAATAAATAAGGCTTTTAATGGTGGTCACATTTTTAATAACTAGAATAATTAGACAGGACCTGGTATTGCTTTATTTTAATAGCATGTCCTAATGATTACAATTTAAATTCACTATGATTTTAATTATAAAAATGTGATTCTCTTGTTTAAAATTTCTCACTCTAATCTGTGAAATATAAAGATGACTTTATAATGGTTGGCATGTTTTTATTTTTAGCACAATCAGGCAGGACCTTATATTGATTGATTATTTGCCATCAATTCAATTTTAGTTTAATTGTTTTTATGTGTATACTTGTAGTATATTGCATGCTGCACACACCCTGTAATGTTATGAATTGATATATTGATATACAGCATTAATAAATGTTAACCTTTTTTTATTTTATTACATATTGCATTGCCATCATACTATCTTTTTTCTCATTTTATGTGTATAATCTTTTGTATCCTTAAAAGCTTAGGAGAGAGAAGGGAAAGAGGTCATAGGACAGAAACTTATAAGTAAATTGAACTTGTATAGAAATTATATCACATGTAGGTGATTTTCCAGGCAGTGAATTAGCATGAGTGATGTTTTTTTTTTATTAATACTGATATTCAGTATATTATTATTATTATAATTATTATTATTATTATTATTATTATTAATACCATTATTTTTATCTTAAATTCTGTAAAGCTCTGAAATATTTTGAAACACTGAATACATGATTACTGGGGTATGTTTTACATACCAATGAAATCTATTGGCTAGATTAGAAGTTGTGCATTAGGGTTAAAAAAATCAGCGTTAAGAGGTCCTAACACTGCTTTTTAACGCCCGCTGGTATTATGAGTCTTGAAATGATAGGTGTACCTCTCACTTTTTTGGTCAGACTCGAAAATACCGCAAATCCACTTACGTCAATTGTGTATCCTATATTTTCTATGGGACTTCCATAACGTCGGTTTTACAAGTCTAACCAAAAGTGAGCGGTACATCCTCTCCTGTCAAGACTGATACCGCATTTAAAAGTCAGTAGTTAAGAGTTTTATGGGCTAAAGCCGTAGTATAAAACTCTTAACTAAAGTGCTAAAAAGTACACTAACACCCATAAACTGCCTATTAACCCCTAAACTGAGGCCCCCCCACATCGCAAACACTAAATAAAAATGTTTAACCCCTAATCTGCCGAACTGGACATAACCGCCACTATAAAAAATATATTAACCTCTAAACCGCTGCCCTCCCGCATCGCAAAAACTATTTTAATTTTATTAACCCCTAATCTGCCATCCCTAAAATCGCCGACACCTACCTACATTTATTAACCCCTAATCTGCCGCCCCAATGTTGCTGCAACTATATTAAAGTTATTAACCCCTAAATCTAAGTCTAATCCTAACCCCCCTAACTTAAATATAATTTAAATAAATCTAAATAAAATTACTACAATTCACTAAATTATTCCTATTTGAAACTAAATACCTATAAAATAAACCCTAAGATAGCCACAATATAACTAATATTTACATTGTATCTAGTTTAGGGTTTATTTTTATTTTACAGGCAACTTTGTATTTATTTTAACTAGGTACACTAGTTATTACATAGTTATTAACTATTTAATAACTACCTAGTTAAAATAAAGACACATTTACCTGTAAAATAAATCCTAACCTAAGTTACAATTACACCTAACACTACACTAGAATTAAATTAATTACCTAAACTAACAATTAAATAAAATTTTAAAAAATTATCTAAAGTACGAAACCCCCCCACAAAATTACAGAAAATAATAAAATAATTACAAGTTTTTTAAACTAATTATACCTAATCATTCCCCCTAATAAAATAAAAAAGCCCCCCAAAATAATAAAAAGCCCTACTCTATACTAAATTACAAATAGCCCTTAAAAGGACCTTTTGCATGGTATTGCCCCAAAGTAATCAGCTCTTTTACCTGTAAAAAAAAAGTACAATACCACCACCAACATTAAAACCCACCACCCACACACCCAACCCTACTCTAAAACCCACCAATACCCCCTTAATAAAACCTAACCTAACTAGTCTTCACCCAGGCGGGTCAAAGTCATCAACGAAGCCGGGTGAAGTGGTCCTCCAGACAGGCAGAAGTCTTCATCGAAGCCGGCCAAAAGAAGTCCTCCAGACGGGTAGAAGTCTTCATCCAGGCGGCATCTTCTATCTTCATCCATCCGGTGCGGAGCGGCTCCATCTTCAAGACATCCGACGCAGAGCATCCTCTTCAAACGAAGTCCAACTGAAGAATGAAGGTTCCTTTAAATAATGTCATCCAAGATGACGCCCCTTGAATTCCGATTGGCTGATAGAATGCTATCAGCCAATCAGAATTAAGGTAGAAAAAAATCCTATTGGCTGATGCAATCATCCAATAGGATTGAAGTTCAATCCTATTGGCTGATCCAATCAGCCAATAGGATTGAGCTAGCATTCTATTGGCTGATTGGATCAGCCAATCGAATGCAAGCTTAATCCTATTGGCTGATTGCATCAGCCAATAGGATTTTTCTACCTTAATTCCGATTGGCTCCGCAATGGAGCGGTAGATTAGGGGTTAATATTATAATGTAGGTTGCGGCGATGTTGGGGGCGGCAGATTAGGGATTAATAAGTGTAAGATTAGGGGTGTTTAGACTCAGTGTTCATGTTAGGGTGTTAGGTGTAAACATAAAATGTATTTCCCCATAGGAATCAATGGGGCTGCGTTAGGAGCTTTACGCTGCTTTTTTGCAGGTGTTAGGGTTTTTTTCAGCCGGCTCTGCCCCATTGATTCCTATGGGGAAATCGTGCACAATCATGTTTTGCCAGCTCACCGCTACCGTAAGCAGCGCTGGTATTGAGGTGAGATGTGGAGCTAAATTTTGCTCTCCGCTCACTTTTCTGTGGCTTACGCTGGGTTTGTAAAAACCCGTAATACCAGCGTTGTTTGTAGGTGAGCAGTGAGGGAAAACTGCTTGTTAGCTCAGCACAGCATTACCGACAAAACTCGTAATCTAGGTGTATTTTGTTTAAGTTTTTTTATTTTCTTATAATTCTGCAAATAATTTTTTTTAGAGTTATTAGCAAAAAGATATCTGTCTTAAAAATTTAATATCCTTATAATCATTGTGCCTGACCTGGCAATGGATTATTTCCCTACAGCCAACCCAAGGCTGAAATTCATGTTAGCGCATTTTGGAGGGCAGTGGAAAGGTCTGCAGGCAGCAATTGCTCAGCTACTTTTAAAAAAAGAACAGAAAGTTAGTTTTCATAGATTATACTTGTTTTCTATACTTAAAAAAATATTCTTCTAAATTGTGATTTTTTTACAGTTATATTAATGCCAATGCAAATTGCAATTAACAATAATAATAATAATAATAATATTAATAATAATTTAAAAAAAACACTATACAATGTCATGCACACTCAAATTTAAATGAATAACCAAAGAACTCTGAATACTAAAGATTTCCTCCATGTGTCAGGATGGTTGAACTAAATGTGCTTTTATTTTCTTTTAGAAAAATATTCATAATATAGTGAGAGATTGTTTAAGATTAGATCCAAAATTAAAAGGCTTCTGTTCTATATTATACACAAGCCTGCATTCAACATTTTATTGTAAGTAAAATAGATTAGAAAAGAATATGATTTTCATTTTTAACTTAATTACAGAAATGTTCCCTTTTTTAGCTTACTATTACGTTCTTAAAAAACAAACAAAACAAAAAAATAAAACAGAATAAACAAAATGTAGCATAATTATAGCTTGTTTTGCAGTACTAGCCAGGTGCTCAGTTCCAGAAATGTATCCTCACATTTTGTCACAAGAAGTAGTCAAAACTAAATGCATAGTCACCAGAGAATTAAAATCACTACAATTTCTTTGCAGTATAAATATAATTGTAAACAAGATAACTGTCATAATGTCTTCGATGCCAGTTATCTTAATAATTATTTCTGTAGTACATCCTACAGAATTGTGACACTGAGACCTTCTACCACAAACCTGACTAAACTATTTACCAAGTAGAATTGCTACACTGTTTTAAAGAAAATAAATAGGAGAGATCCCCAGACTAGGCTCTGTTTTGTTGTAAGGGAGAGGACCTTTAGGGACCTTTAGGGACCCAGTTGTTGTTGTTGCTCTCTGGGAGGTAGACAATACTAAAATAATACTAAAACATTTATTATAGTAGACATTGTTGAGGTTATTTCTTATTTAAATATGTTTTGGGTATTGTATATGTCCTTTGTCTCAGATGTATGTTCTTGGGTATTAGAGCAAAATGTTTGGGTTTTAGTAGGCATACTGTGATGGTAGTTTATAAGAGAGAGGGCAGAGGCTGGTGTTCAGAGTTTAAAAAAAAAATGTGGGTTGCAGTACTATAGGGTTACTTGGGCATGAACACCAGTATCAATATTACTGCAGCTGGTGAAATAAGCTCCTTACATGGTTGGTCTGTCATACTGAGTCACTATAAATAAGTGAAATGCAAATTATATGATGTCAGTAAATAAAAGCCATCTTTGTGACTATGAAAATTATACTAATGTTATTATTTTATTTTCTACAGGGACACATAGATTTAGATTTATTTTCTACAGGCACACATAGATTTAGATGAATAGATTTGGGTATTCAATAAATATTAAAAACATGAGTACCTAAGTCATCTGGAAATAGACAATAATAAAGGCAATGACTGTTTAACAAATGGTCACATTATGTCTATCCAAGCAGGGCTAAATTAAAGGAACAGTATACACCAATTTTCATAAAACTGCATGTAATAGACACTACTATAAAGAATAATATTAACAGATACTAAAAATCCAATATAAAACCTTTTAAAAAAAATACTTAGAACCTCCAAATTTAGCACTGTTGATAAAGTTAGGCTGAAAGGGCCTGGGGAATTAGACAGAGTAGGTACTCCCACCCATAAAAGACAGATTATACAAACAGGAGTCAGCAGTTGTTTGTAAATGAGCATATTTATCTGACACTTTGGAGCTTGGTTAGTCTGAAAGTCTGAAAATCAGCAAAATAGTATTAAAAAAAAGGTAACACTATACACTGTTACAAAAACACTCCCAGATGGGCTATATAAATGGATCATCTTCGAAACATTTATGCAAAATAAAAAATCTAGTGTACAATGTCCCTTTAAGAGATTGTGCTGCCTGTGTCCAATAATTAAATAACTTCTAACCCTTAACTCTTTGCCCACTACAATCCAAACCAAAGCAAGTCACTTAAATATTAAAGCTCAGCAAATTGAAATTCCACATGTAAACTTGCAAATGGGCACCATGTAAGAATAATTTATCTTAAAAAAAACATAATTTATGTAAGAACTTACCTGATAAATTCATTTCTTTCATATTAGCAAGAGTCCATGAGCTAGTGACGTATGGGATATACATTCCTACCAGGAGGGGCAAAGTTTCCCAAACCTCAAAATGCCTATAAATACACCCCTCACCACACCCACAATTCAGTTTAACGAATAGCCAAGAAGTGGGGTGATAAAAAAGTGCGAAAGCATATAAAATAAGGAATTGGAATAATTGTGCTTTATATAAAATCATAACCACCACAAAAAAAGGGCGGGCCTCATGGACTCTTGCTAATATGAAAGAAATGAATTTATCAGGTAAGTTCTTACATAAATTATGTTTTCTTTCATGTAATTAGCAAGAGTCCATGAGCTAGTGACGTATGGGATAATGACTACCCAAGATGTGGATCTTTCCACACAAGAGTCACTAGAGAGGGAGGGATAAAATAAAGACAGCCAATTCCTGCTGAAAATAATCCACACCCAAAATAAAGTTTAACGAAAAACATAAGCAGAAGATTCAAACTGAAACCGCTGCCTGAAGTACTTTTCTACCAAAAACTGCTTCAGAAGAAGAAAATACATCAAAATGGTAGAATTTAGTAAAAGTATGCAAAGAGGACCAAGTTGCTGCTTTGCAGATCTGGTCAACCGAAGCTTCATTCCTAAACGCCCAGGAAGTAGATACTGACCTAGTAGAATGAGCTGTAATTCTCTGAGGCGGAATTTTACCCGACTCAACATAGGCAAGATGAATTAAAGATTTCAACCAAGATGCCAAAGAAATGGCAGAAGCTTTCTGGCCTTTTCTAGAACCGGAAAAGATAACAAATAGACTAGAAGTCTTACGGAAAGATTTCGTAGCTTCAACATAATATTTCAAAGCTCTAACAACATCCAAAGAATGCAACGATTTCTCCTTAGAATTCTTAGGATTAGGACATAATGAAGGAACCACAATTTCTCTACTAATGTTGTTGGAATTCACAACTTTAGGTAAAAATTCAAAAGAAGTTCGCAACACCGCCTTATCCTGATGAAAAATCAGAAAAGGAGACTCACAAGAAAGAGCAGATAATTCAGAAACTCTTCTGGCAGAAGAGATGGCCAAAAGGAACAAAACTTTCCAAGAAAGTAATTTAATGTCCAATGAATGCATAGGTTCAAACGGAGGAGCTTGAAGAGCTCCCAGAACCAAATTCAAACTCCAAGGAGGAGAAATTGACTTAATGACAGGTTTTATACGAACCAAAGCTTGTACAAAACAATGAATATCAGGAAGAATAGCAATCTTTCTGTGAAAAAGAACAGAAAGAGCAGAGATTTGTCCTTTCAAAGAACTTGCGGACAAACCCTTATCTAAACCATCCTGAAGAAACTGTAAAATTCTCGGTATTCTAAAAGAATGCCAAGAAAAATGATGAGAAAGACACCAAGAAATATAAGTCTTCCAGACTCTATAATATATCTCTCGAGATACAGATTTACGGGCCTGTAACATAGTATTAATCACAGAGTCAGAGAAACCTCTTTGACCAAGAATCAAGCGTTCAATCTCCATACCTTTAAATTTAAGGATTTCAGATCCTGATGGAAAAAAGGACCTTGTGACAGAAGGTCTGGTCTTAACGGAAGAGTCCACGGTTGGCAAGAGGCCATCCGGACAAGATCCGTATACCAAAACCTGTGAGGCCATGCTGGAGCTACCAGCAGAACAAACGAGCATTCCTTCAGAATCTTGGAGATCACTCTTGGAAGAAGAACTAGAGGCGGAAAGATATAGGCAGGATGATACTTCCAAGGAAGTGATAATGCATCCACTGCCTCCGCCTGAGGATCCCGGGATCTGGACAGATACCTGGGAAGTTTCTTGTTTAGATGGGACGCCATCAGATCTATTTCTGGAAGTTCCCACATTTGAACAATCTGAAGAAATACCTCTGGGTGAAGAGACCATTCGCCCGGATGCAACGTTTGGCGACTGAGATAATCCGCTTCCCAATTGTCTACACCTGGGATATGAACCGCAGAGATTAGACAGGAGCTGGATTCCGCCCAAACCAAAATTCGAGATACTTCTTTCATAGCCAGAGGACTGTGAGTCCCTCCTTGATGATTGATGTATGCCACAGTTGTGACATTGTCTGTCTGAAAACAAATGAACGATTCTCTCTTCAGAAGAGGCCAAAACTGAAGAGCTCTGAAAATTGCACGGAGTTCCAAGATATTGATAGGTAATCTCACCTCCTGAGATTCCCAAACTCCCTGTGCCGTCAGAGATCCCCACACAGCTCCCCAACCCGTGAGACTTGCATCTGTTGAAATTACAGTCCAGGTCGGAAGCACAAAAGAAGCCCCCTGAATTAAACGATGGTGATCTGTCCACCATGTTAGAGAGTGCCGAACAATCGGTTTTAAAGATATTGTTTGAGATATCTTCGTGTAATCCTTGCACCATTGCTTCAGCATACAGAGCTGAAGAGGTCGCATGTGAAAACGAGCAAAGGGGATCGCGTCCGATGCAGCAGTCATAAGACCTAGAATTTCCATGCATAAGGCTACCGAAGGGAATGATTGTGACTGAAGGTTTCGACAAGCTGCAATCAATTTTAGACGTCTCTTGTCTGTTAAAGACAGAGTCATGGACACTGAATCCATCTGGAAACCCAGAAAGGTTACCCTCGTCTGAGGAATCAAAGAACTTTTTGGTAAATTGATCCTCCAACCATGATCTTGAAGAAACAACACAAGTCGATTCGTATGAGATTCTGCTAAATGTAAAGACTGAGCAAGTACCAAGATATCGTCCAAATAAGGAAATACCACAATACCCTGTTCTCTGATTACAGACAGAAGGGCACCGAGAACCTTTGTAAAAATTCTTGGAGCTGTAGCTAGGCCAAACGGCAGAGCCACAAACTGGTAATGCTTGTCCAGAAAAGAGAATCTCAGGAACTGAAAATGATCTGGATGAATCGGAATATGCAGATATGCATCCTGTAAATCTATTGTGGACATATAATTCCCTTGCTGAACAAAAGGCAAGATAGTCCTCACAGTTACCATTTTGAACGTTGGTATCCTTACATAACGATTCAATATTTTTAGATCCAGAACTGGTCTGAAGGAATTCTCCTTCTTTGGTACAATGAAGAGATTTGAATAAAACCCCATCCCCTGTTCCTGAACTGGAACTGGCATAATTACTCCAGTCAACTCTGGATCTGAAACACATTTCAGAAATGCTTGAGCTTTTACTGGATTTACTGGGACACGGGAAAGAAAAAATCTCTTTGCAGGAGGTCTTATCTTGAAACCAATTCTGTACCCTTCTGAAACAATGTTCTGAATCCAAAGATTGTGAACAGAATTGATCCAAATTTCCTTGAAAAAACGTAACCTGCCCCCTACCAGCTGAGCTGGAATGAGGGCCGCACCTTCATGTGGACTTAGAAGCAGGCTTTGCCTTTCTAGCTGGCTTGGATTTATTTCAGACTGGAGATGGTTTCCAAACTGAAACTGCTCCTGAGGATGAAGGATCAGGCTTTTGTTCTTTGTTGAAACGAAAGGAACGAAAACGATTATTAGCTCTGCTTTTACCTTTAGATTTTTTATCCTGTGGTAAAAAAGTTCCTTTCCCACCAGTAACAGTTGAAATGATGGAATCCAACTGAGAACCAAATAATTTGTTACCCTGGAAAGAAATAGAAAGTAAAGTTGATTTAGAAGCCATATCAGCATTCCAAGTTTTAAGCCATAAAGCTCTTCTAGCTAAAATAGCTAGAGACATAAACCTGACATCAACTCTGATAATATCAAAAATGGCATCACAGATAAAATTATTAGCATGCTGAAGAAGAATAATAATGTCATGAGAATCACGATGTGTTACTTGTTGCGCTAAAGTTTCCAACCAAAAAGTTGAAGCTGCAGCAACATCAGCCAAAGATATAGCAGGTCTAAGAAGATTACCTGAACACAGATAAGCTTTTCTTAGAAAGGACTCAATTTTCCTATCTAGAGGATCCTTAAACGAAGTACCATCTGACGTAGGAATAGTAGTACGTTTAGCAAGGGTAGAAATAGCCCCATCAACTTTAGGGATTTTGTCCCAAAATTCTAATCTGTCAGACGGCACAGGATATAAATGCTTAAAACGTTTAGAAGGAGTAAATGAATTACCCAATTTATCCCATTCTTTGGAAATTACTGCAGAAATAGCATTAGGAACAGGAAAAACTTCTGGAATAACCACAGGAGCTTTAAATACCTTATCTAAACGTTTAGAATTAGTATCAAGAGGACCAGAATCCTCTATTTCTAAAGCAATTAGAACTTCTTTAAGTAAAGAACGAATAAATTCCATTTTAAATAAATATGAAGATTTATCAGCATCAACCTCAGAGACAGAATCCTCTGAACCAGAGGAGTCATCAGAATCAGAATGATGATGTTCATTTAAAAATTCATCTGTAGGGAGAGAAGTTTTAAAAGATTTTTTACGTTTACTAGAAGGAGAAATAACAGACATAGCCTTCTTATCTCTTATATTATCAGGAACATTCTGCACCTTAGATGTTGAGGGAACTGCAACAGGCAATGGTACTTTACTAAAGGAAATATTATCTGCTTTAACAAGTTTGTCATGACAATCAATACAAACAACAGCTGGAGAAATAGCTACCAAAAGTTTACAGCAGATACACTTAGCTTTGGTAGATTCAGCACTTGACAGCGATTTTCCTGTAGTATCTTCTGGCTCAGATGCAACGTGAGACATCTTGCAATATGTAAGAGAAAAAACAACATATAAAGCAAAATTGATCAAATTCCTTAAATGACAGTTTCAGGAATGGGAAAAAATGCCAAAGAACAAGCTTCTAGCAACCAGAAGCAATACAAAATGAGACTTAAATAATGTGGAGACAAAAGCGACGCCCATATTTTTTCGCGCCAAATAAGATGCCCACATTATTTGGTGCCTAAATGACGCCACATCCGGAACGCCGACATTTTTGGCGCGAAATAACGTCAAAGAATGACGCAACTTCCGGCGACACGTATGACGCCGGAAACGGAAATAGAATTTTTGCGCCAAAAAAGTCCGCGCCAAGAATGACGCAATAAAATGAAGCATTTTCAGCCCCCGCGAGCCTAACAGCCCACAGGGAAAAAGTCAAATTTTAAGGTAAGAAAAAATGGTCAAATCAAAATGCATTATCCCAAATATGAAACTGACTGTCTGAAAATAAGGAAAGTTGAACATTCTGAGTCAAGGCAAATAAATGTTTGAATACATATATTTAGAACTTTATAAACAAAGTGCCCAACCATAGCTTGGAGTGTCACAGAAAATAAGACTTACTTACCCCAGGACACTCATCTACATAGAGCAGATAGCCAAACCAGTACTGAAACGAGAATCAGCAGAGGTAATGGTATATATAAGAGTATATCGTCGATCTGAAAAGGGAGGTAAGAGATGAATCTCTACGACCGATAACAGAGAACCTATGAAATAGACCCCGTAGAAGGAGATCACTGCATTCAAATAGGCAATACTCTCCTCACATCCCTCTGACATTCACTGCACGCTGAGAGGAAAACCGGGCTCCAACTTGCTGCGGAGCGCATATCAACGTAGAATCTAGCACAAACTTACTTCACCACCTCCATCGGAGGCAAAGTTTGTAAAACTGAATTGTGGGTGTGGTGAGGGGTGTATTTATAGGCATTTTGATGTTTGGGAAACTTTGCCCCTCCTGGTAGGAATGTATATCCCATACGTCACTAGCTCATGGACTCTTGCTAATTACATGAAAGAAACATTAATTTCAAACTCCCCAGTTGCCCTGTGAAAAGCTGCCTGGGTACCGTAGTATCACCTTGTCCAATTGCAGATCCGTGCTTGCTTCCAAGACATGAAAAGAAAAGCATTTTTAAATAATTAAAACTAAATAACATATCAGAATAAAGTTTTTTCTAACATAAAAATTTTATATCAAATTGAAAATGGTTTCTTATTCCCAGAAATGCTGATGTATCAAGGCTAGCCATGCTACATATCATATCACAGCTTTTTTATCTGAAGACCAAACCCCTGATTGGCTCCTCCAAATAAGGCAAATGGTGGTTGAAGTTTTGCTATTTATAAATAATTTCAGTAAAATGTTAATTTCTTTAAAAAATGGTTAGAAAAATCTTTAAGAAAATATAACCGAACCCAGTAATAAACTATATTAGAGCTTGTTCATGTATGAAGTAAATTCATGGTACTGGTGCAAAATCATAGATCAACATTGAATCCCTCATCTTAGAATAGAATCTACTACTATTGAATGAGGAGCTAGAAAATGACTGAAAAACAATGTCCTTGATTACTGATGTTGGATGCATTATATCCACAGCTAGGCATCAAAACAGATCTCCGGTCTTGAAAAAATGATTGCTGGTAAATATGTCATTTTACTGGTAAACTGGAATCCTGCTCTGGTAATATAGATCATAAGTCAGATATGGGGAAGAGGGGTTCAGTGACCTCATCTTCTATTTAGGATTTGGCGATGGAGCATATTATAGCCATTTCATCAACCATATGGTGATCTGATTAAATTAATTCATCTTATAAATATTCAAATAAAGATTTCATTTTTTTCAAAAGACTCAAGTGTGTGTAATCATAAAACTCTTACGACATTGTATGCTGTAAATATATATATATATATATACTGTATATATATATATATATATATATATATATATATATATATATATATATATATATATATATTTATGAGTATAAAGAAGAGTGCTGGAAGGAATTCAGTGCCAGTTAGTGTGCCCACCACAAATATACTTAATCACAAAGGAAATTAACTAATCAAAAAAAAAAACTCACAATAATAAAAGTAAAGTTCCTAAAAATAACAATAGTAGCGGCTGTAACAATTATTGTCCTTTTTATCAAAAGTGAGAGCCCAAGAATAAGTAAGTAATGTTGATAACAACAGCAATAATCCTCCACAGTTGCAAGAAGTGATGCTTGGTTTATAACAGTTCAAAGGATTCAAAATAGTCGATATCCATTAAGGCTTATATATGCTACTTACAAGACACACCCCCAATCATTTGAGGTAAGTGTGAGACATGATCAGGTAGATGCTCAATGGATGCTGTGAGAATGGAGAGGTTCTGTTGTGATATCAAGCTCCGCCTCTGTTATCTTCAGACCAGTTTTCCACCCCGATTTCAATGCGACACTTGTCTCCAGGCAGGGGAAAGGTGGTGCACAAGTATATTCCCCAGCAAGTGGCTCATTATCATGCAAAGGAGAGAGAGTGACAGGACATAGTGTAATATTGTTTATTACTGTAAGCACTTAAAACAATGTCAGCCAAATACAAACTTACATTGATAAACCTCAATGATAATGAGGTAACTTTAAAACATATAGTCAAATGTCAGATAATAGCAGGGTGATCCTATTCCTCCTATGTATAACGGGGAACGTTACCCAAAGTGGTTGCACCGGCCGGTTACAATCCAACTCAAAAATATGGTCTCAAAGTTTGAAAGTCAAAAAAAAGTTCCCACACTCAAAAAAATATTTCCAAAACCCCCTATTCTGTCATGTACATATTTACAAGTCAGTGTCACACCTTTTTAACCCAATATTCATAAAACAGAGAATGGTTTTCGGGGGCGCTCAGTAAGCTCAAAACGTTAGAGATATGGGTATGATCACATTAATAATGGGGACCTTAATAAGGGTGTTCTCAAATAATTATATATATATATAATTATATATATTTGGACTCTTTTCCTTTTTGGTAAAAAATTATTGAAGGATAAATCACTCTTTTTTTTCTTTTATTGAAAAATACACCTTTATGTATTTATTCGTGAATGATCTACAGAAGAGCAAAAAATTCAAATGTATATATATATTTGGACTCTTCCTTTTTGGAAAAAAAATTATTGAAGGATAAAATCACTCTTTTTTTTATCTTTTATTGAAAAATACACCTTTATGTATTTATTTGTGTTTATTATAAATTTGAATAATGGTTGTTATGTTCTTTATTAGTTTTGAATATATGAAACATTAAATATGAATTCTAATGTTTATAAATTTTATCTGTACCCAAATAAATATAATGTCACATTGAAACACTTCCGGACTCTCAGTTTAAAGCCTCTATATTTGTGATATGGTTAAACCAGGTACGTTTTTTTTTTGGTTTTTTTTGACTAGTATATAGTGAAGAGAACTTGAAAATATATGCCAATTTTATAAAAAACTTTTACTTATTAAAAAACATTACATAAAAATCATAAAATACAAAATTATACAATTAGCAGATTGTTCCTTTAAAAACAAACAATTAAACTTTCTTCTAAGAAAACTTTTGATATGGGTAGATATTTAAAATAAATTACTAAGCTTATAACTTTATGCAAGTGTTTTCAATATACTTCTGCTTTAAGAAAATGGCTTCTGTGTTTTCTTACTGGGCTTTTTAAAGAGAAAGCTGTATAGTCTCTTTTAGCAAATGGTAATTTTGTTGCAATGCCCCTTATTTTGACATATGTAACTTTGTTATTTTAGAAATGTAAAGTCTCTCCAAATGTAACAATTACACAAAAGTCTCTCCTAATGCATATTTCTCCTTGACAATAAACTTTAGTAGTGGCCAACTACTGAATGCTTAAGTTGCCTTTTAGGACTTGCCTTAGGGAGGGTTTTTTTTTTTTTTTTTTTTTAAAGGATCTTTATATGATTAGTACCTTTGGTAGACTTTGTAGTAATCCTGCCATGCAGGTAGTCTTACCCTTCCTTCAAGTAATCCTCCCTCAGGAGTTGATGTTTGTCGGTAACAGTCAGAATTATTCCAGGTGGATGTTTTCAGACTTGCGCAAGTCTCTTATCCCTTAGACCAAATAATTCTTCCTGCTCTTTAGTACAGAATGTACGCAGGGTAACAAATAATACGACTGTGGGAATTTTCTAATTTTCGTTTAACTTGTGTTTATTTTTTTATATATTCCGTTTTGATGGAAAGTTTGTTATTTTTAATGCAGACACGTTTATTATTGAAGTTACTTTAAGAAGTGTGAAGCTACAGCTGTTATTATGATTTGTATTAAATGTGATATAAGTATAGTCACAAACTATGTTTTATCCTGTTCAGGTGAATTGGATAGGTTATATATCCATAACAAGTTATCAGTAGTTGTCACTTGTTATATGAATAATAGACATATTTACACTTAGTAATGAAGTAGCATGTTATGAATATTGGGTTATAATCAGAAAATAAAGGGTTTATAGTGTATAAAGCGCTGGACTTAAAACGCTTTTTTGCCTCCCGAAATACTGTCCTCCTCCTGGACAGAGAAAATGTAAATAAAACAGAGAATGGTTTTCGGGGGCGCTCAGTAAGCTCAAAACGTTAGAGATATGGGTATGATCACATTAATAATGGGGACCTTAATAAGGGTGTTCTCAAATAATTATATATATATATATATAATTATATATATTTGGACTCTTTTCCTTTTTGGTAAAAAATTATTGAAGGATAAATCACTCTTTTTTTTCTTTTATTGAAAAATACACCTTTATGTATTTATTCGTGAATGATCTACAGAAGAGCAAAAAATTCAAATGTATATATATATATTTGGACTCTTTTCCTTTTTGGAAAAATTTTTATTGAAGGATAAATCACTCTTTTTTATCTTTTATTGAAAAATACACCTTTATGTATTTATTCGTGTTTATTATAAATTTGCATAATGGTTGTTATGTTCTTTATTAGTTTTGAATATATGAAACATTAAATATGAATTCTAATGTTTATAAATTTTATCTGTTATTCGACGACTGAACGACGAATGACGGTTCCTTTCCTGATAGAATCCTGTCAGCCAATCGGAATTCGAGGGACGCCATCTTGGATGATGTCATTTAAAGGAACCGTTATTCGTCGTTCAGTCGTCGGCCAGGATGGATGTTCCACGTCGGAGGTCTTCAGGATCCTGCCGCTCCGCTCCGGATGGATGACCATAGAAGATCCCGCTTGGATGAAGACTTCAATCGGATGGAATACCTCTTCTGCCCCGCTTGGATGAAGACTTCAGCCGGATCATGGACCTCTTCAGCCCCCCGCTTGGGCTTGGATCAGGACATTGGAGGAGCTCTTCTGGATCGATCGGTGAACCTGGTATGGTGAAGATAAGGTAGGAAGATCTTCAGGGGCTTAGTGTTAGGTTTATTTAAGGGGGGTTTGGGTTAGATTAGGGGTATGTGGGTGGTGGGTTGTAATGTTGGGGGGGTATTGTATGTTTTTTTTTACAGGCAAAAGAGCTGAACTTCTTGGGGCATGCCCCGCAAAGGGCCCTGTTCAGGGCTGGTAAGGTAAAAGAGCTTTGAACTTTAGTAATTTAGAATAGGGTAGGGCATTTTTTTTATTTTGGGGGGCTTTGTTATTTTATTAGGGGGCTTAGAGTAGGTGTAATTAGTTTAAATAATTAAATAATATTTTTCTTATGTTTGTAAATATTTTTTTATTTTTTGTAACTTAGTTCTTTTTTATTTTTTGTACTTTAGATAGTTTATTTCATTGTAGTTATTTGTAGGTATTGTATTTAATTTATTTATTGATAGTGTAGTGTTAGGTTTAATTGTAGATAATTATAGGTATTTTATTTAATTAATTTATTGATAGTGTAGTGTTAGGTTTAATTGTAACTTAGGTTAGGATTTATTTTACAGGTAATTTTGTAATTATTTTAACTATTTTAGCTATTAAATAGTTCTTAACTATTTAATAGCTATTGTACCTGGTTAAAATAAATACAAAGTTACCTGTAAAATAAATATAAATCCTAAAATAGCTATAATATAATTATAATTTATATTGTAGCTATATTAGGATTTATTTTACAGGTAAGTATTTAGCTTTAAATAGGAATAATTTATTTAATAAGAGTTAATTAATTTCGTTAGATTAAAATTATATTTAATTTAGGGGGGTGTTAGTGTTAGGGTTAGACTTAGCTTTAGGGGTTATACATTTATTAGAATAGCGGTGAGCTCCAGTCGGCAGATTAGGGGTTAATAATTGAAGTTAGGTGTCGGCGATGTTAGGGAGGGCAGATTAGGGGTTAATACTATTTATTATAGGGTTAGTGAGGCGGATTAGGGGTTAATAACTTTATAATAATAGCGGTGCGGTCTGCTCGGAAGATTAGGGGTTAATAAGTGTAGGCAGGTGGAGGCGACGTTGAGGGGGGCAGATTAGGGGTTAATAAATATAATATAGGGGTCGGCGGTGTTAGGGGCAGCAGATTAGGGGTACATAAGTATAACGTAGGTGGCGGCGCTTTGCGGTCGGCAGATTAGGGGTTAATTATTGTAGGTAGCTGGCTGCGACGTTGTGGGGGGCAGGTTAGGGGTTAATAAATATAATATAGGGGTCGGCGGTGTTAGGGGCAGCAGATTAGGGGTACATAAGTATAACGTAGGTGGCGGTCGGCAGATTAGGGGTTAAAAAAATTTAATCGAGTGGCGGCGATGTGGGGGGACCTCGGTTTAGGGGTACATAGGTAGTTTGTGGGTGTTAGTGTACTTTAGAGTACAGTAGTTAAGAGCTTTATGAACCGGCGTTAGCCCAGAAAGCTCTTAACTACTGACTTTTTTCCTGCGGCTGGAGTTTTGTCGTTAGATGTCTAACGCTCACTTCAGACACAACTCTAAATACCGGAGTTATAAAAATCCCATTGAAAAGATAGGATACGCAATTTACGTAAGGGGATCTGCGGTATGGAAAAGTCGCGGCTGAAAAGTGAGCGTTAGACCCTTTTTTGAGTGACTCCAAATACCGGAGGTAGCCTAAAACCAGCGTTAGGAGCCTCTAACGCTGGTTTTCACGGCTAACGCCAAACTCTAAATCTAGGCCTTAGGGTTTATTTTTATTTTACAGGCAAGTTTGTATTTATTTTAACTAGATAGAATAGTTATTAAATAGTTATTAACTATTTAATAACTACCTAGCTAAAATAAATACAAAAGTACCTGTAAAATAAAATCTAACCTAAGTTACACTAACACCTAACACTACACTATAATTAAATAAATTAAACTAAATTAACAACATATAAATCAATTAAATTAGCTAAAGTACAAGAAAAAACAAACACTAAATTACAGAAAATAATAAACAAATTACAAGATATTTAAACTAATTACGCCTAATCGAATAGCCCTATAAAAAAAAAAGCCCACCCAAAATTAAAAAAAAAAACCTAGCCTAAACTAAACTACCAATAACCCTTAAAAGGGCCTTTTGCGGGGCATTGCCCCAAAGAAATCAGTTTTTTTACCTGTAAAAAAAAATACAAACAACCCCCCAACAGTAAAACCCACTACCCACACAACCAACCCCCCAAATAAAACCCTAACTAAAAAAACCTAAGCTCCCCATTGCCCTGAAAAGGGCATTTGGATGGGCATTGCCCTTAAAAGGGCATTTGGCTCTATTGCGGCCCAAAGCCCTAACCTAAAAAAAACCCAGACCCAATACACCCTTTTCTTTTTTTATTTTTATTGGGCTATTAGATTAGGTGTAATTAGTTTAAAGATCTTGTAATTTGTTTTTTATTTTCTGTAATTTAGTGTTTGTTTGTTTTTGTAATTTAGCTAATTGTTTTGAATTCAGTTAATTGTATTTAATTTAGGGAATTTATTTAATTGTAGTGTAGTGTTAGGTGTTATTGCAACTTAGATTAGGTTTTATTTTACAGGTATATTTGTATTTATTTTAGCTAGGTAGTTATTAAATAGTTAATAACTATTTAGTAACTATTCTACCTAGTTAAAATAAATACAAACTTGCCTGTAAAATAAAAATAAACCCTAAGATAGCTACAATGTAACTATTAGTAATATTGTAGCTAGCTTAGGGTTTACTTTATAGGTAAGTATTTAGTTTTAAATAGGAATAATTTAATTAATGATAGGAATTTTTATTTATATTTATTTTAATTATATTTAAGTTAGGGGGTGTTACGGTTAGACTAGGTTTAGGGGTTAAGAAATATAGTATAGTGGCAGCGACGTTGGGGACAGCAGATTAGGGGTTAATAAATGTAGGTAGGTGGCGGCGATGTTAGGGACAGCAGATTAGGGGTTAATAATATTTAACTAGTGTTTGCGATGCGGGAGTACGGCGGTTTATGGGTTAATATCTTTATTATAGTGGTGGCGATGTCTGGAGCGGCAGATTAGGGGTTAATAATTTTATTTTAGTGTTTGCGATGCAGGAGGGCCTCGGTTTAGGGGTTAATAGGTAGTTTATGGGTGTTAGTGTACTTTTTAGCACTTTAGTTATAAGTTTTATGCTACAGCTTTGTAGCGTAAAACTCATAACTACTGACTTTAGAATGCCTTACGAATCTTGCGGGATAGGCTGTACCACTCACTTTTTGGCCTCCCAGGACAAGCTCGTAATACCGGCGCTATGGAAGTCCCATAGAAAATAGACTATGCACAAATTGCGTAAGTTGATTTGCGGTAAGGCCAAAAAAGTGTGTGGTGCCCCTAAATCTGCAAGACTAGTAATAGCAGCGGGCGTGAAAAAGCAGCGTTAGGACCTATTAATGCTGCTTTTTCACCTTACAGCAAAACTCATAATCTAGCCGATTGTTAATGTAGTTACCATAGTAACCAATAACAATTTGTGTTACCTCCACTTGCGAGATGCTGTACGCAATGTGTCTAATTGTGTAGCCATGTTTTGTATATTAGTTGCTAGGTAATACCTTACTTTGTTAAATAGGAGCTTTGTTGTTTTGATATTATGTGGAATCTATAACAGAAATGTAGAAATATTAAACATCAAATGTCAATACTTTGATAATATACTATCTAATATGTTTACATGGAACGAGTTCCTCATGATTACTACAAATCAGACAATCCCAATAGCATACTGTTTAAAACAATTTTACATAGTACCACTCAACATTTTTTGGATATTTATCTGAAATATATTGCCTCTGCTTTATCCTAACTATTTTTATCTGGGGTGTGGTTTAAACATGTTTTGTGTTTATTAAATGTAATACCCAAATATCAGAAGTTGCTAAAAATAATAAAAATAATACCACTAACCTCATATCATAACTGTGAGTTTGCAAAAACTACTAGGAAATTGACTTAAAGTAATAATGGCTAATATATGTTACTGTGAACAGAATTTAATAGAACAATGTATAGTCTATTGTGGTCTTATGTCCCCTTGGTGTAAGAGTTCCAAGCCTATTGCTCCATCTTGTTTCCTTCTTTAACAGTTTGAAGTTCTGTCACCACCCCTCGTCATTGGATGGACCCAATCGATAAGTATAGTTCTAAGTATTGCCACAGTATATCCTTTTTCCATAAAGTGTCGTGCAAATGGTTGTTCACTGTCTCTATTTTTTATTGGTTTTCTGATTGCACTACGATGGTTAGCTAAACGTTCTCTAAAGATGGTACTTTAGAGAACCAAATGGACACATTATAATGTACACAGCATACTCTGTTTTACAGGTCAACATATGTTTGATCTGTATGACTCTCCCTGTATGAGGATGGTGGAATTTCAACCCAGTAATAAATTAGTTGCACGTCACACAATTTCCACAGCTAAAACATCCCACTCAAGGTTTTGATAGCCATGTTCTTAGTTGCCAGTTAGACTCAAAGTCTGTTGTAACTAATGTGTCTCTCAAGTTTCTTTCTCTATTATAGACCATTCTTGGCAGTGGACAAATTATAAAAAAAGGGAAGCATTGTATCTTAATTGACAATGAACCAGTTTTTTTCTATTATTTTCTTAGTCTGTGTGCTGATTTGACTATATATTGTCATCCTGTTGAATCTTCTGTCCGTTTTTGTTAGGACTTTGGGATAATGTAGCCTCTTGTGTGGTTTCCCATAGCTCATCCAGGATCAGATTCATACCTTTTTCCTCATAGCCTCTTTGTACAAACTTATTTTTCATATTTA
Organism: Bombina bombina; assembly: GCF_027579735.1. Lineage (NCBI taxonomy): Eukaryota > Metazoa > Chordata > Amphibia > Anura > Bombinatoridae > Bombina > Bombina bombina. The sequence continues at coordinate 1,262,343,071 of NC_069500.1, read as the reverse complement.
GTAATTGTGCTTCTTTCTTATCTTTTTCACTGTTACTTCTGATGACTCTCAGCAACTGTGTTCTTATTATTCCCTTTTTTAGAGGTGCAGGGTTGTAACTTCTAGATACAAATAGGGAATTCCTATCCGAGGGTTTGGAGTATATAGTAGTTCCTAGTTTCGTTGTTTCTCCTTCTATAATTATATAGATCTCAATATCCAAGAAATTGATTCTTTGGTTGCCATATTCTATCTTAAATTTTACATAGAGAAGAGCATTGTTGATGGTTTCAAACCATTGTAAAAGAGCCTCCTCAGTTCTGTTCCAAACGAGAAACACATTGTCGATATATCTTCTATAAATCTTTATTTCTTCTATTGTGTTATAAAATACAAATTTCTCCTCAAACCATGCAATTAACTGGTTCGCATAGGAAGGGGCCATGATCTATACCATTACTGTTCTTATCTGCTGTAAGAAATCTTTGTTCTCAAATTAAAAATAGTTGTGAGTAAGGCATAATTGTATCAGATCCAATATAAATTCTATTGGCGGACCACAATAGTTTTTTTCATTGATTAAGGAGTCTCTTGTTCCTTCCACTGGGGTGTGCAAACTGTTTACATCAAATGTGACTAAAAGGCTCCCACTGTTGATATCTCTGAGACCATAAAGTTCCTTAATCAGTGACTTTTGAGTCTAATAGGAAGGCCCTAGTCTTTTTAACTGTTTTTTGTTAAAAAATAGTCAATATATTGTGCTATTGGTTGAAACAGTGATCCATTAGCAGATACTATAGGGTGCTCCAGGGGTTTATTTAAAGATTTATATATTTTCAGGACTGTGTATACTATCGGACATTTAAATGGGTGTTGAACTGTTAAACTGTCTGCTAGTTTCTTATCCACCAATCTTTTGGATTATCTTATCCACCAATCTTTTATATTTAGTTGTGGGATTATTTTGAAGAGATCTGTATGTCTCTGATTCTTGTAGTTGGCCTAATAATAAGTATTCCTTGTAATATTCAAAATTGAATATGACTATGGCCCCACTAGGCGGATCACAATGGATTTATGTTGGGCTAAGTCTGTTCTTAAAATTCTTTCCCACTTTCTCTATTTCCTGTGTACATATTCGAGTAAAAGTTTTTATAGTAGGATGGGTGTTAGGTGGTTCATACCTACTTTTTTCAAGAATGGTAGAGCTCTTGTTGTATTCTTGTTAACAAAGTGTTCCCTCAATTTCAACTGTCTTTGAAATCTATTAAGATCTACAAGTTGATCAAACATATTAACCCCGGGGGAGGTACAAATTTAAGGCCCTTATTTAGAACTTATTTTTCTGTGTCAGTTAATTACTTGGATTGATGACTACATCTTCTGGGATACACCTGATCTTGTTTTTTCTTACAGTACCCCCCTCGTCTGGTATATCTCCTGGTTCTTTTTTATTTATTCCTTTTTTTAAGTTGGGACTGGTAGTTTATTGTAAGAACGTGTTTGCGGGCCAAGGGTAGCATCCTGTGTTGTTGTTTCCTAGTAGTTCTTGCAAACCTTATAATTAGTGCTATTATTTTTATTTTTATAGTAACTTCTGATATTTGGGTCATCACATTTAATAAACACAAACCATGTTTAAACCACACTCCAGATAAATATAGTTAGGATCAAGTACAGGCAATAGATTTCAGATAAATATCCAAAATAATATGAATGGTACTATGTAATATTGTTTTAAACAGTATGCTGTTGGGATCGTCTGATTTTTAGTAATCATAAGGAACTCATTCCATGTAAATGTATTAGATAGTATATTATCAAAGTATTGACACTTGAGGTTTAATATTTCTACATTTCTGTTAAAGACCCCGCATGATATCAAAACAAATCTCCTATTTAACAAAATAAGGTGTTACCTAGCAACTAATAAACAAAACATGGCTACACGATTAGACACATTGCATACAGCTTATCGTAAGTGGAGATAACATTAATTTTTATTGGCTACTATGGTAACCACATTAACCAGTAGCACGCTACTGGTATAGCTATTGCCGTAGAACAGAGTTTGAGATATAAACATTGTTGCACATGAGATGATGTCACAATCAGCGACATGCGGCATAGCGTAACAGTATAAAATGCCCGGCATATCATTCATTAACTATAAACTACAATTGAGATATGACACACAAATAAGGTAGGCTGTGGGAATTTGCTAACTTTTCTTTAACTTGTGTTTAACTTTTTATATATTCAATTTTGATGGGAAGTTTGGTATTTTTGGTGTAAACACGTTTGTTATAAAAGTTACTTTAGGAAACTAAACTACAGCTGTTATCACGATTTTTATCAAATGTTATATAAATAGAGCCACAAACATTTGGCTAGATTACGAGTTTTGCGTTACAGGCTATGCGGTGCTAACAAGCAGTTTTCCCTCAGCGCTCACTTACCTGCAGTGCTGGTATTACGAGTTTTTACAAACCCATCGTTAAAAAACAAGAAGTGAGCATTGAGCAAAATTTTTCTCATTACCTCACTCCAATACCAGCGCTGCTTAGTCAGCGGTGAGCTGGTCATACGTGCTCGTGCACAATTTCCCCATAGGAATCAACGGGGAGAGCCGGCTGAGAAAAAGTCTAACACCTGCAAAAAAGCAGCGAAAAACTCAGTAGCGCAGCCCCATTGATTCCTATGGGGAAATAAAAGTTATGTCTACACCTAACACCCTAACATGAACCCTGAGTCTAAACACCCCTAATCTTACATTTATTAACCCCTAATCTGCCGCCCCAACATAGCCGACACCTACATTATTCTTATTAACCCCTAATCTGCCGCTCCGGACACTGCCGCCATCTACATTATACTTATTAACCCCTAATCTGCTGCCCCCAACATCACTGACTACTACATTATATTTATTAACCCCTAATCTACTGCCCCCAATGTCGCCGCAACCTACCTACACTTATTAACCCCTAATCTGCCGCCCCAACATCGCCGCCACTATAATAAATATATTAACCCCTAAACGGCCGCACTCCCACCTCGCAAACATTAGTTAAATATTATTAACCCCTAATCTGCCATCCCTAACATCGACGCCACCTACCTACATTTATTAACCCCTAATCTTTCGCCCCCAATGTTGCCGCCACCACTATACTAAATGTATTAACCCCTAAACCCCTAAATAAAAATTAATATTATTACCTAAATAATTCCTATTTAAAACTAAATACTTACCTATAAAATAAACCATAAGCTAGCTACAATATAACTAATATTTACATTGTAGCTATCTTAGGATTTATTTTTATTTTACAGGCAAGTTTGTATTTATTTTAACTAGGTAGAATAGTTATTAAATAGTTATTAACTATTTAATAACTACCTAGCTAAAATAAATACAAAAGTACCTGTAAAATAAAACCTAACCTAAGTAACACTAACACCTAACACTACACTATAATTAAATAAATTAACTAAATTAACAACAATTAAATCAATTAAATTAGCTAAAGTACAAGAAAAAACAAACACTAAATTACAGAAAATAATAAACAAATTACAAGATCTTTAAACTAATTACACCTAATATAATAGCCTTATCAAAATAAAAAAGCCCCCCCAAAATAAAAAAACCCTATCCTAAACTACCAATAGCCCTTTAAAGAGCCTTTTGCGGGGCATTGCCCCAAAGTAATCAGCTCTTTTACCTATAAAAACTATCTAAAATCTAAAAAATACTATCTAAAAAAACCTAAGCTCCCCATTGCCCTGAAAAATGCATTTGGATGGGCATTGCCCTTAAAAGGGCAGTTAGCTCTTTTGCAAGCCCAAACCCTAACCTAAAAATAAAACCCACCCAATACACCCGTAAAAAAACCTAACACTAACACCCTGAAGATCGACTTACCGGGAGAAGTCTTCATCCAAGCCGGGCTGAAGTCCTCAACGAAGCCGGGAGAAGTCTTCATCCAACCCGGGCGAAGTGGTTCTCCAGATGGGCAGAAGTCTTCATCCAGACGGCATCTTCTATCTTCATCCATCCGGCGCGGAGCTGGTCCATCTTCAAGACATCCGACGCTGAGCATCCTCTTCATCCGATGACTAAAGATGAATAAAGGTACCTTTAAGTGACGTCATCCAAGATGGCGACCCTTAGATTCCGACTGGCTGATAGAATTCTATCAGCCAATCGGAATTAAGGTAGAAAAAATCCTATTGGCTGATGCAATCAGCTAATAGGATTGAAGTTCAATCCTAGTGGCTGATCCAATCAGCCAATAGGATTGAGCTCACATTCTAGTGGCTGTTCCAATCAGCCAATAGAATGTGAGCTCAATCCTATAGAATTCTATCAGCCAATCGGAATATAAGGGACGCCATCTTGGATGACGTCACTTAAAAGTACCTTTATTCGTCTTTAGTCGTCGGATGAAGAGGATGCTCCATGTCGGATGTCTTGAAGATGGACACGCTCCGCGCCGGATGGCTGAAGATAGAAGATGCCGTCTGGATGAAGACTTCTGCCCATCTGGAGGACCACTTCGCCCGGCTTGGATGAAGACTTCTCCCGGCTTCGTTGAGGACTTTGGCTCGGCTTTGATGAAGACTTCTCCCGGTAAGTCGATCTTCAGGGGGTTAGTGTTTTTTAAGGGTGTATTGGGTGGGTTTTATTTTTAGGTTAGGGTTTGGGCTTGCAAAATGCCCATCCAAATGCCCTTTACAGGGCAATGGGAGCTTAGGTTTTTTTAGATAGTATTTTATTTGGGGGTTGGTTGTGTGGGTGGTGGGTTTTACTGTTGGGGGGGTTGTTTGTATTTTTTTTTTCAGGTAAAAGAGCTGATTACTTTGGGGCAATGCCCCGCAAAAGACCCTTTCAAGGGCTACTGGTAGTTTAGTTTAGGGAAGGGTTTTTTATTTTGGGGGGGCTTTTTTATTTTGATAGGGCTATTAGATTAGGTTAATTAGTTTAAATATCTTGTAATTTGTTTATTAATTTCTGTAATTTAGTTTTTTTTTTTGTTTTTTTGTACTTTAGCTAATTTAATTTAATTGATTTAATTGTTGTTAATTTAGTTAATTTATTTAATTATAGTGTAGTGTTAGGTGTTAGTGTAACTTAGGTTAGGTTTTATTTTACAGGTACTTTTGTATTTATTTTATCTAGGTAGTTATTAAATAGTTAATAACTATTTAATAACTATTGTATATAGTTAAAATAAATACAAACTTGCCTGTAAAATAAAAATAAACCCTAAGCTAGCTACAATGTAACTATTAGTTATATTGTAGCTAGCTTAGGGTTTATTTTATAGGTAAGTATTTAGTTTTAAATAGGAATAATGTAGTTAATGATAGTAATTTTCTTTATATTTATTTAAATTATATTTAAGTAAGGGGGTGTTAGGGTTAGGGTTAGACTTAGGTTTAGGGGTTAATACATTTAGTATAGTGGCGGCGACGTTGGGGTGGCAGATTAGGGGTTAATAATATTTAACTAATGTTTGCGAGGCGGGAGTGCGGCGGTTTAGGGGTTAACATGTTTATTATAGTGTCGGCGATGTTGGGGCGGCAGATTAGGGGTTAATAAATGTAGGTTGGTTTGCGGCGACATTAGGGGCGGCAGATTAGGGGTTAATAAATATAATGTAGGTGTCGGCGATGTTGGGTGCAGCAGATTAGGGGTTCATAAATATAATGTAGGTGGCGGCGGTGTCCGGAGCGGCAGATTAGGGGTTAAAAATTGTATTATAGTGTTTGCAATGCGGGAGGGCCTCGGTTTAGGGGTTAATAGGTAGTTTATGGGTGTTAGTGTACTTTTTAGCACTTTAGTTATGAGTTTTATGTTACGGCCTTGTACCATAAAACTCTTAACTACTGACTTTAGAATGTGTTACGGATCTTGACAGGGTGTACTTCTCACTTTTTGGTCTCCCAGGACAGACTCGTAATACCGGCACTATGGAAGTCCCATAGAAAAAAGACTTTACAAAGTTTACGTAAGTCGTTTTGCAGTAAGGCCAAAGATGTGTGCGGTGTCCCTAAACCTTCAAGACTCGTAATAGCAGCGGGCGTAAAAAAGCAGCATTAGGACCTGTTAACGCTGCTTTTTTACCTTAATGCACAACTCGTAATCTAGCCGTATATGTCATCCTGTTTAGGTGAATTTAATAGGTTATATATCCATAACAAGCTATCAGTAGTTGTCACTTGTTATATGAATAATAGACATATTTACACTTAATAATGAAGTAGCATGTTATGAATATTGGGTTAAAAGGGGTTGACACTGAATTGTAAATATGTACATGATAAATATGTATATATATAAATATATTTAGGATCCATTGATACTAATGAAAGCAAATGCAGCTAATCTTTGGAAATATTATAGCAACAAATAATAAAATAAAACAGAGAATACACGCACACATACAGATAATTCTTTAATATTTTGTTACATACATTAGAAATAAACTATATGACAATGGAAGTAAATCTCTGCATCTAACGTCAGAACATAAGCAGCATCTTATAAGGTTCGTTTCATTGTGGCATATTTAATTGTGCCATATTTTCCTTGTGATATCAACAGCACATGTCTGTTCTTTACTTTTTCAGAGTGCTATACAGTTTAACTGGCACTTTCCCTGTGACAAAATTTATATTGACATTACTTAACTCCATTCTTGAAATGTCACTTACAATGCCCTAATGTATCTAAAATATGTCAATATATTGCAATGTCAACTGAGTTTTGTAGTGTATATGGGCAGTCTCTAGTGTTGGGTCTGATTGTATATTGATGATAGCTCAATTTGAGGACTCTTTATGCTCCTAGGTAGGTAATTTTCATTTAATTTGTTAATGCCCATTAATCAAATTGGATTTATGTTGGTATGACTATCAATAGTTAGGTTACTGTTTGCAGGTTTAGGCTCCAGGTCAGCTATATCATAACCTTACAATTCCCTTTTCTTATACAGATTGATGTTTAAATCATAACATCTTATTTTTAACATATATTATTATATTTTTGTGGAAATGTGTTTATATTGAGTATAAGTTCCTCTTTCAGGTGCTTCTGATTTTAATTGTCTGTTAGTTATAATAGTTTAGTTGTATATCTGCAGTAACTATCAAAGTATTTATATGTTTTGATTCTCGTAAGTTCTGTGTTAATATAGACGTGTGTAACAATACTTGTTTGCCGTACAATACTGAAACACAGATTTTAGCACCCCCTATACATAATCCTAAAGGCCTGATATTCTGCTTTATAATATTTGTGAGCTCCCTTTTGCAAGCTAAAATGCCTTTAGAAGTTTGGTAAAAATGATATTGTAAGATACCAAATGCATAACAGGTAGCATAGTGATGCACCTGAAGGGTTCTATTGCAATAGATTTTGTATTTCTGTATTAGCATGTAGGCGACAATAAAACATCAATACAAACATCTACTACTATATTATGTTTATAGATGGATTGTGGGAATGGTTGTTGTGCCTGCATATTGGTGCTTTATTTTGAGCATCCAGTTAGCACATACAGGGAGTGCAGAATTATTAGGCAAATGAGAATTTTGACCACATCATCCTCTTTATGCATGTTGTCTTACTCCAAGCTGTATAGGCTCGAAAGCCTACTACCAATTAAGCATATTAGGTGATATGCATCTCTGTAATGAGAAGGGGTGTGGTCTAATGACATCAACACCCTATATCAGGTGTGCATAATTATTAGGCAACTTCCTTTCCTTTGGCAAAATGGGTCAAAAGAAGGACTTGACAGGCTCAGAAAAGTCAAAAATAGTGAGATATCTTGCAGAGGGATGCAGCACTCTTAAAATTGCAAAGCTTCTGAAGCGTGATCATCGAACAATCAAGCGTTTCATTCAAAATAGTCAACAGGGTCGCAAGAAGCGTGTGGAAAAACCAAGGCGCAAAATAACTGCCCATGAACTGAGAAAAGTCAAGCGTGCAGGTGCCAAGATGCCACTTGCCACCAGTTTGGCCATATTTCAGAGCTGCAACATCACTGGAGTGCCCAAAAGCACAAGGTGTGCAATACTCAGAGACATGGCCAAGATAAGAAAGGCTGAAAGACGACCACCACTGAACAAGACACACAAGCTGAAACGTCAAGACTGGGCCAAGAAATATCTCAAGACTGATTTTTCTAAGGTTTTATGGACTGATGAAATGAGAGTGAGTCTTGATGGGCCAGATGGATGGGCCCGTGGCTGGATTGGTAAAGGGCAGATAGCTCCAGTCCGACTCAGACGCCAGCAAGGTGGAGGTGGAGTACTGGTTTGGGCTGGTATCATCAAAGATGAGCTTGTGGGGCCTTTTCGGGTTGAGGATGGAGTCAAGCTCAACTCCCAGTCCTACTGCCAGTTTCTGGAAGACACTTTCTTCAAGCAGTGGTACAGGAAGAAGTCTGCATCCTTCAAGAAAAACATGATTTTCATGCAGGACAATGCTCCATCACACGCGTCCAAGTACTCCACAGCGTGGATGGCAAGAAAGGGTATAAAAGAAGAAAATCTAATGACAGGGCCTCCTTGTTCACCTGATCTGAACCCCATTGAGAACCTGTGGTCCATCATCAAATGTGAGATTTACAAGGAGGGAAAACAGTACACCTCTCTGAACAGTGTCTGGGAGGCTGTGGTTGCTGCTGCACGCAATGTTGATGGTGAACAGATCAAAACACTGACAGAATCCATGGATGGCAGGCTTTTGAGTGTCCTTGCAAAGAAAGGTGGCTATATTGGTCACTGATTTGTTTTTGTTTTGTTTTTGAATGTCAGAAATGTATATTTGTGAATGTTGAGATGTTATATTGGTTTCACTGGTAAAAATAAATAATTGAAATGGGTATATATTTGTTTTTTGTTAAGTTGCCTAATAATTATGCACAGTAATAGTCACCTGCACACACAGATATCCCCCGAAAATAGCTATAACTAAAAACAAACTAAAAACTACTTCCAAAACTATTCAGCTTTGATATTAATGAGTTTTTTGGGTTCATTGAGAACATGGTTGTTGTTCAATAAAAAAATTAATCCTCAAAAAATACAACTTGCCTAATAATTCTGCACTCCCTGTATAGGTACTTGTATGTTTAGTTTGTGGGGTTGATTAAAGAAAATCACCATTAAAGTCTTTTAAAAGTGATTGATCCGTGTTTGTTTATATAGATATGCCTGATGAAGGGGCCTGATTATTGAATGGCCGAGAAACACATTATATACTACTTTAATAGATTGCTCACACAGTCCCTGAGTGTCTCTGTTTGCACCTCATAGTGGATACTTTTGTAAAATGGCAGCTTGCCTAATTTCATTCAGTTCCTATACTGAGAATACCCAACCCGCTCATCGTAGCACCCTCTAGTGCCAAAAAATATAATCTTTTGTTTTTCAGTTATATACTTTTATTCGCTATTGTGGTGATGCAACAACAGAAAAACTGTTGTAACAAAATAACAGTAAAACTGCACAAAAAATAACAACATGCTTGCAAGTAAATACTCCCCTATAATTATGACCTCAGCATTTATCAGTCTCAACTAGGATTTCCTTCTCCTGCTCCGGCTTCCTTAGGCAGGGTTTTAAATGGAGAACTGTAATAGTATAGCAAGTCAAGAACAAAATGAGCATTAAATGCAATATAAAGGGAGCTAAGTGCTGTAAGGCAAAGGATATAATCCAATCTTCAAAAGTGTAAAAGTGAATTAAGCTCTAATAAGTGAAAGTAAAAAGGTCAACGTCTTTTCGGACACTGGAGTTTTGCTCAAAATGGTGGCTTGGGAGTGCTCCTACTGCTTCTAAAAGATAGATCTTTTTATGCCCTTAACAATACTAGATACATGTTCTTACATCTCATGTATATATATATATATATATATATATATATATATATGTATTTATAGTCACTGTGTTCAACAATGTTTTGAAGGTCCAAAAGCGGCCTTATATTACTATATACTCCTCCTAGCTTTGTCTCATGATACCATGGCGGCCCAAAAGTGACCTCATATACACATAGGTCACTAATATTTAGGTCATTTAGCTACGGTAAATATACTCTACACACCATAGTGGTATATGCGACTCTTTTATACCTGCAAGTGTCATTGTCTTTGTACAATTAATGTATTGTGGCCGGTAATTTATTGTATGTATCGTGATCTTATTACCTCATTGTAATGTTTATTAAATCTCAATAAAAAAAAAAGGTCAACGCATTTCAGTGATTAAAACTGTCTTTTTCAGTAGCCATAAAAAAGGTTCATAAAAATAATAAGGTTCACTTACACCCCTTGAAAACTCATCGTCAGCTCATTTTTTGCAAAAACATATAAGCTACATATTATTGTTATTGCTGTTAAAGCTTTCAACTGCAGGCTTGGTCATGAAGTTGCTCCAAAGCTGCATTCTTTGCTTCTTAAATAGAGCCCGTAAAGTTAAATTGTTGTTCTTTTCAGGAGTATTATTGTTATTGCTGTGTTGAATAAATACATCAATAGAGGATTGATTACTTCCATCATCAATATATCTATGCCAGGAAACCAAGTCTGCTCCAAACTTTCAAAAAAGTCCATATATATATTTTGGCATAGCTTGGTGCAAACCTGGTGCCCATGGCTGTACCACAGATTGGTAGGTAATACATCTAATTTCCAGTTTACAGCATCAAGGCCATTTTGATGTTTAATAAGTACAAAGAGTTGACATCCACTGTTACCCAGAGATTACCCTCTTCCTATTATGTTAACTATAACAGATTAAGTACATATTTTTATTATTTAAATGGGATCTGGCTGATTGAGCATAAGGTTTTTAAATTAAACCAATAAAAGCGGATAGGTTAGGAGTTAATTAATTTATTCCATTTTAATATGCATCCCAGGTGGTCTAGTTAAGCTCTTTTCTATTTTAGAAAAAAAAAAAAAAAGGTTTTGATTTTTTTTTTTTTTAAAGAAAATCAATCTCTGCCTTTGAAATAATAGTGTGTTGGGATGCTTCTATTAATAATACTTCTAACAGATAATAAAATATATTTTTAGGATTCGTTGCTAAAATCCTATATATATATTACCATCTGATAGAAGTATGTGTGCTTTCTCCATAGTCTCTGTATATAATAAAAACTTCACCACACTTGTCTGTTTCTTTTATTATAAATTCTTCTTTAGATCTCGATGATTGAAAGTGCTATGAGGTAGTAAGATATTCCAAGGGTGCCGTTGCTAAGTCCAGCAAGACGGTCAAAATATTCCAAGCTTGCGAAATAAATTATAACAGGCAGCATTGCCGAGAGGTGTTTACTATACATGCCATTGGTCGGCAATGCTGGCCACTGATAACACCCAGTATTGACACCAATATTAGCAATGTATAGTAAATGATCCCTAGGAATATAGCTGTTGTGCCTAACCACTAATCATAAGTACTCTTAAACCGAAGTACCCCATGATCCCAAACTAACACTACACTAATAAATATCTAAACTGACACATACCCACCGCAAGTATCTATCCTGTTAACCCCTCAACTGCCGCATACCCACTGCAAGTACCCATCTAATCTATTAACCCCTATACCACCACATATCCACCTCAAACATCTATCTTGTTAACCCCTCAACCGCCACATATCCACCGCAAGTATCTATCCTGTTAACCCCTATACTGCAAGATACCCACCAAAAGTACCCATCTTATCTAATAACCCCTATACCACCACATACCCACTGCAAGTATCTATCTTTTTAACCCTTCAACTGCCACATACCTATTGAAAGTATCTATCTTGTTAACCTTTATACCACCACATACCCACTGCAAGTATCTATCCTGTTAACCTAATACTGCCACATACCTCCTGCAGGTACCCATCTAATCTATTAACCCCTATACCTTTACACACACCCCAAGTATCTATCTTGTTAACCCCTATACCACCACATACCCACCACAAGTATCTATATTGTTAACCCCTATACCACCACATACCCACCACAAGTATCTATCTTGTTAACCCCTATACCACCACATACCCACCACAAGTATCTATCCTGTTAACCCCTATACCACCACGTACCCTATCCCTAAGTACCAATCTAATCTATTAACCCCCATACTGCCACTAGCCCACCACAAGTACCATACATTATTAACTCCTAAACTGCCACTAGCCCACAGCAAGTATCCTACAATATTAACCTCTAAGCTGCCACAACCCCAGCAAAAAATAACCCTACTCTACCTAACACCTAAGCTCCCCTCTAAACTAAAGACCCTAAGTTACTGAAAATAAAAAAATCTGCTACAGACAAAAAAGTCTAAGTTAAAGAAAATAAAAAGATAGTATCACATTTAAAAAAACACCTTTATACCTAACACTAACCTACTTGACCCATAAAAAAATAACACCCACCCAAAACAAAAATAAAATAAAACCTAACACTAAATTTACATTACAATAGCCCTTAAAAGTGCCTTTTGTAGAGCAATGCCCTAAAGTGAATGCAGCTCTTTTTCATTAAAATAAATTGCATCCCCTCTACAATACAAGTAACCCCCACCTTCCAAATAATAAAGGCTAACTACAAAAACTATACTAAAAATATATTTTTTTTAAATCATATTCCTTAAAATAAAAAAACCCAGCCAAAAAATTCCCTATCTAAACTTAAATTTTAAATTCACCATCCAAAAATCCAGCTCCTCTTGATCTGACATTGGGCCCTCTTCATCCAGGGTCATGGCACCAGGGGCAAGTGTTTGCGGCGGTGGAGGCGTACATCCAGGCAGCCTCTTCCAATGCATATTGTTTAAAGTATTATATATATTCACAACTATTCACTGCACCCTGGTGTTTTTTTACTCTCCTGTAACTCTCTTCTGGTATGTGAATAGAGACCCTGTCAATTTGCAACTATTCACTGCACTCTGGTGTTTTTTTACTCTCCTGTAACTCTCTTCTGGTATGTGAATAGAGACCCTGTCAATTTGCAACTATTCACTGCACTCTGGTGTTTTTTACTCTCCTGTAACTCTCTTCTGGTACATGAATATTTACATAGAGCAAATGATTTTAGTTTGTTAATTTAGTCCTACATCTGTTGTACTGTTATCCAATGTCTTATTTCTAATGTTCATTTAATTGCCATGTTCAATCCTTATCAATACTTGCTATTATTCTAAAATATATAGCTGTCTTATTCCATAGTTTTAACCTCCCCCAAATTTTATTGTCTGTTTACTTAACATCTCACCCTGACCAGACCAGAATCTAACTTTCCAATTAACCTTTCCAATTGTCTTTGATTAGCAATCAACTAAATTTAGTGGACTCAGCTTACTGCCCTCCCTGTATATATTTCATACCAGTCTGGCCTGTGCATTGCACTGGCCTGTGCATTGCTACAACATATGTTCACATTTTCAAAGTAAACATTTTATAAGTGAGGCACTAGCAATAGAATTATACAAGAATTGAACAAGGATTGGGCAAGGGGCAAGAAAAAGGCAGGTACTTTTGTAATATTATGTTTGATATACCTTACTGTTTTCTTATGCAATTGCTACTGTAATACTGTGCCTTATGTGTTTAACTGGTTCCCTCTTTTGTAAAAATGCCTAATATCTTCTTATTCCTTCTTGCTGCCTTCTGTCTCTATAACAAACTACATTATTCAATTACTCCTTCTCCCTCTCCACCTGCACTGTCCATTAGCCCATCTCTCTTAAACTCACCTTACTTTTGTACTCATGAACTTTACCTATTCCTAAACACTCTCTCTCCCCCCTGCACCTTGTCTCAAAAGCAGTCTCACTACTGCAAATCTGTATCTCATCTCATGTCACTCTCCCTCTTGCTTTTACTAACTGCTGGTGACATCTTCCCTAATCCTGGTCCCCAACAACTGCCTAGCCGTGCACATCCATGTATACCATCCCACAGACTCAAAAAACAAAACTCTGACAACCTTACTCACATTCCTCTTGCATCAAAAGTCACTTCCCCTTTCACTTGTGCACTTTGGAACTCTCGCTCTGTTTGCAACAAACTCACTTCTATACATGACCTCTTTATCTCCCACTCCCTCAACCTTCTGGCCCTAACAGAAACCTGGCTCTCTCCACTAGACACAGCATCCTCTGCTGCTCTGTCACATGGGGGTCTCCACTTCAGCCACACTACTAGATCTGGTAATAGACAAGGAGGTGGTGTAGGTATTTTACTTTCCTCTCATTGCACCTTTCAACAAATACATCCCATCTCTTCCCTCACATTTTCCTCATTCGAAACCCACATGATTCGCTTATTCTCTCCTCTTTCTATACGTGTTGCAGTCATATACCGTCCTCCTGGCTCCTCAACTCAATTTCTAGATCACTTGGCTGCCTGGCTACCTTATTTCCTTTCCTCAGACACCCCTTCCCTCATTCTTGGTGACTTCAACATCCCTCTTGACAATCCCACTGCCTCCTCTGCAAAACAACTTCTGCAACTCACTTCCTCTTTTGGTTTGTCACAATGGACTGATTCTACCACTCACAAAGATGGTCACTCCCTTGACCTGATCTTTAGCTATCGATGCACTCTCTCAAACTTCACAAACTCCCCCTTTCCTCTTTCTGACCACCATCTCCTTACTTGCATCATATCATCCCTCCCTACAACTCTCTCTCCTTCTGCTCCTCACACTAAACTTAACAGAAGCATTATGTCATTAGATCAACAACAGCTTTCTAATTCCCTCAAACCTCTCCTCTCATCCTTTTCCTCCTTTTCATGCCCTGACCAATCTATCTGCCACTATAATTCCACCCTTACATCCGTCCTTAACAATCTCACCCCTCTTACCATAGCTCATAAATCAAACACTCATCCTCAGCCCTGGCATACTCCTCTGACATGATACCTACGCAGATGTTCCCGTACTGCTGAGCGGCACTGGAGAAAATCTAGGAGTTCAGCTGATTTTCAACATTACAAATGTATCTTGAACTCCTACTACTCTGCCCTTAATTTCCATAAGCAACACTATTTCTTTACTCTTATCTCTAATCTTTCTTCAAACCCAAAACGTTTGTTCTCCACTTTCAATGCTCTTCTCAGCCCTCCCCTACCTCCTAATACAACTTCTCTGTCAGCTCAAGACTTTGCCAACATTTTCAATAACAAAATCGACTCCATCAGAAGTGAAATCAGCACTCAATATAATTCCATTCTCTCACCCCCTCAAATGCTCTCAATCAACCACAACCCACAAAACCTTAAACTTAGCTCATTCTCCCCTGTTACCGAGGAAGACGTTTCGGCACTTATACTGTGCTCTCACCTCAATACCTGTCCCCTTGACCCTATCCCCTCACAGCTACTCCCCTCCCTCTCTGCCACCCTTACCCCTATACTCACACACGCTTTCAACCTCTCCCTCAGCACCGGTATAGTTCCCTCATCGCTGATACATGCACTGGTCCCACCTATCCTCAAAAAACCTTCCCTTGATCCTACCTCCCAATCCAACTACCGCCCTATTTCCCTCCTCCCTCTTGCATCAAAGCTTCTCGAAAAACTAGCTTATGCACGCCTATCCCATTTCCTTACAATAAACTCCCTCCTTGACCCATTGCAATCTGGATTTCGTCCCCATCACTCCACAGAGACAGCAATTGTTAAGGTTACCAACGACCTACTTACAGCAAAATCAAAAGGCCACTTCTCTCTGCTTATCCTCCTTGATCTGTCCACAGCCTTTGACATTGTTGACCACCCTCTCTTGCTCCAAACCCTCCAATCCTTCGGCATATGTGACATAGCCCTCTCGTGGCTCTTTTCCTACCTGTCAAACTGTACCTTTAGTGTAGCCTTCTCTGGGGCCTCCTCTGCCCCGTCACCACTTTCTGTCAGAGTACCGCAAGGCTCTGTCCTCGGTCCCCTTCTCTTCTCAATCTACACGTCATCACTAGGTTTCCTAATAAAGTCCCATGGTTTACAATTTAATTTGTATGCAGATGACACCCAAATCTACTTCTCTGCACCAGACCTTTCTCCTTCCTTGCTAACCCGTGTCACTAACTGTTTTTCTCACATCTCCAACTGGATGTCCTCTCACTACCTCAAGCTAAATCTCTCCAAAACTGATCTCCATATTTTCCCCCCTTCTTCTAAACTCTCCAACCCCAATCTCTCGACAACTCCATCATTACCCCTACCCCGCATGCCCGATGTCTCGGGGTCACATTTGACTCAGATCTTTCTTTCACTCCTCACATTCAGTCATTGGCTAAAGCCTGCCGCTTCCACCTTAAAAACATCTCTAAAATTAGACACTTCCTTACACAAGACACAACTAAGATTTTAATCATCTCTCTCATTCTCTCCCACCTCGATTACTGCAACTCTGTCCTCTCTGGTCTCCCCACCTACCACCTAGCTCCTTTACAATCCATAATGATTGCCTCTGCCGGACTCATCTTCCATACACGTCGCTCTTCATCTGCTGCACCTCTCTGCCAATCTCTTCACTGGCTTCCTCTTGCCTCTAGGATCAAACACAAAATTCTCACTCTGACATACAAAGCCCTCAACTGCACTGCTCCCCGCTATATCTCAGAACTTGTCTCCAGATACTCTCCCTCCCGTCCCCTTCGCTCTGCTTATGACCTCCTACTCTCCTCCTCTCTTGTCACCTTATCACACTCCTGTTTACAGGACTTCTCCAGACTGGCTCCCATCTTGTGGAACTCTCTGCCTCTCTCCACAAGACTCTCTTCTAGTTTTAAAAGCTTCAAGTGCTCCCTAAAGACTCTACTGATCAGGGATGCATACAACCTACGCTAACCTTTCTTTATACCAGTTCCTCTCCTCCATTGCTATCCCCTGAACCCCCTTAGCATGTAAGCCTAAGAGTCCAGCTGTTTGTTGATCACCTTCTCAAGAGCTGACTACAACAGTGCAACTCTTGGCAGGGCCCTCTACCCATTTGATCCCTATAATTGTTTTGTTGTTCTCCGCCTTTGTTAATAGCGCTGCGGAATCTGTTGGCGCTCTACAAATAACCGATATTAATAATAATAATAATATATATATATATATATATATATATATAGTAGAAGGTATTTAATGTTGCATTATTTTATTTTAAACATAAACATATATTTTCAATTGTATATTTATATTTGAAATAATAAACACAGCAAGCAACAATAAATCCCTTTTAAGATATATACAATTATTCAAAGAATCTTCATTGTACATGACAATACATATTTTGTCAAGGAGCTGTGGTAAATGCCGGAGAGCCGGCAAAACCTCTGTTTGGGGGTGCTACCTTCTAGGAAAAATAGGGGACACTTTAAGATGTGCCGGACCAGAAGTGTCCCTCATTGCTCCCAGAAGGTAGCACACCTAAACAAATTGTTTCCCAAGTGCCTCTTCAAATTGCAGACAGCATACTAAAAGGCCAACTTGATCCCCTGCTCCCTGCTCAATCAGCACCCCTTTTAAGATGCACCGGACTGGGGCTCAATTTCAAGAACCTGGTTAGGCCAGTGAGGTTTTGTTAGCTCTCCGGCGATCGGCCGCCAGCATTTAGTGCATCTCCATGTCATATTATTTAATCATTGTTTATAATCACCTAGAGTTTTGCAATACGGTTTTAACGCTGAAAAAATGGCCATTTCCATGTAAAAACCATAATGCAGTCATTACGAGTCTTGTCAGTATAGCTATACCGCAAGCAAAATAATGAAGTTTTTGCATGGGATTTTAATAGCGCTGGTATTACAGGTTATGCGGTGAGACTAAAATGCTTGCATTCCAGCCTATACTGACACGATCCATTCCGTTATCTGAGACCAGTAGTTATGAGTTTTGCGCAACAAAACTGTTACACAAAACTCATAACTAAAATGTTACAAAGTACACTAACATCCATAAACTACCTTTTAACCCCTAAACAGAGGCCCTCCCACATTGCAAACACGATATTAAAGTTATTAACTACTAATCTGCCGCTCCAGACCGCTACCACTAATAAAAGTTATTAACCCCTAAACCTCTGGCCTCCCACATCACCACCACTAAATAAACCTATTAACCCTTAAACTGCAACCCCCAAATAGCAAATAGCAAAAAAGTAAATTAAACTATTAACCTCTAAACAACCCCCTAACAATATACCTATCTTAAAATTTTTAATAAAAACTTACCTGTTAACTTAAAAAAGTTTAAACTATAAATTAAGCTAGCATAGCTATTATACTAAAATTAAAATAACTATCAATTAAATTAACTAAATTACAGATAAAAAAAAACAACACTACTAAAAAAATGAATTGTAAAATTACAAAAATAAAAAATACTAAATTACAAAAAATAACAAACACTAAATTACAAAAATAACAAATACTAAATTACGAAATTATACAAAATAAAAACAATTACACCTAATCTAATAGCCCTATAAAAATACCCCCCCCCCCAAAATAAAACACCCTTGCCTTCAATAAACTACCAATAGCCCTTAAAATGGCCTTTTGTAGGGCATTGCCCTAAAGAAATCAGCTCTTTTCCCTGTAAAAAAATACAAAGACCCCCCAACAGTAAAACCCACCACCCAACCAACCCCCCAAAATAAAAAAACCTAACTCTAACAAAAACCTATGCTACCCATTGCCCTGAAAAGGGCATTTGTATGGACATTGCCCTTAAAAGGGCATTTAGCTCTTTTGCATTTCCCTTAAAAGGGCATTTAACTCTTTTAAGAAAGCCCAAACCCTAATCTAAAAAATAACACCCAAAAAAAAGTTAAAAAAAAAACAAAAAACTAACACTAACCCTTGACGATTCACTTACAGTTTTTGAACTCTGGACATCCAGGCAACTAATTATTCATCCAGGCAGTGAGGTCTTCATCCATCCATCCAGGCAGCATCTTCTATCTTCATCCAGGCGGCATCTTCTATCTTCATCCCAGCGGCGTCTTCTATCTTCATCCCGGCGGTGTGGAGCGGGTCCATCCTTCAAGACATCCGGCGTGGAGCGCCCTCTTCATACGGTTGCCGCCGTACACTGAATCTTCAATGCAAGGGAACCTTTTCAAAATGGCATCCCTTGCATTCCTATTGACTGATTTGATTTTTGAAATTCAAATAAACCAATACTATGAGAGCTACTGAAATCCTATTGGCTGTTCAAATCAGACAATAGGATGAGAGCTACTGAAATTCTATTGGATATTCAAATCAGCCAATAAAATTTCAGTAGCTCTCATCCTATTCGCTGATTTGAATTAAAAAAAAATCACCATTTTGAAAATTGAAGATTCAGTGTACGGCGGCGATCGTATGAAGAGGACGATCTGCGCCGGATATCTTGAAGGATGGACTGGCTCAGTGCTGCCGAGAAGAAGATAGAAGATAGAAGATGCCGCCAGGATGAAGATAGAAGATGCCGTCTGGATGAAGATAGAACACGCCGTCTGGATGGATGAAGACCTCGCTGCCTGGATGAAGACTTCTCGCCTCCTGGATGTCCAGACTACAAAAACTGTAAGTGGATCGTCAGGGGTTAGTGTAAGGTTTTATTTAACTTTTTTTTGGGGGGGGGGATTTTTTTTTTATATTAGGGTTTGGGCTTTCTTAAAAGAGCTAAATGCTTTTTTAAGGGCAATGCCAATACAAATGCCCTTTTCAGGGCAATGGGTAGCTTAGGTTTTTGTTAGAGTTAGGTTTTTCATTTTGGGGGGTTGGTTGGGTGGTGGGTTTTACTGTTGGGGGGGTCTTTGTATTTTTTTTTAAGGGAAAATTTATTGATTTATTTAGGGCAATGCCCTACAAAAGGCCCTTTTAAGGGCTATTGGTAGTTTATTGTAGGCTAGGGTTTTTTTTTTATATAGGGCTAATTTAAAGTTAGGGGGTTGTTAGGTTTAGGGATTTATAGTTTAATTTCGTTTTTTGCGATGTGGGGGGCTAGCGGTTTAGGGGTTAATAGGTTTATTTAGTGGCAGTGATGTCGGAGGCCAGAGGTTTAGGGGTTAATAACTTTATTTAGTGGTGGCGATGTTGGGGAGTGGCGGGATAGGGGTTAATAGCTTTATTATAGTGGCGGCGATGTTGGGGTGTGGGGAAATAGGGGTTAATAACTTTATTATAGTGGCGGCGATGTTGGGGAGTGGCATAATAGGGGTAAATAACTTTTATTAGTAGCAGCGATGTCGGGAGCGGCAAATTAGGGGTGTTTAAATTTGGGGTTTATGTTAGGGTGTTAGGGTTTAAACGTAACTTTTTTTCCCCATAGAAATCAATGGGGTTGCGTTACAGTGATCGCCATTCTGTGCTTCAGATGTTAGTTTTTTTTTCGAACACGTTCTCCCTATTGATGTCTATGGGGAAAGCGTGCACGAGCACGTATTCTCAGCCCTTGGATTTTGTGCGGTATAGAGCTCATCGCCACCATATCGCACGCACAAGGCGGCTTTTCAAAAACTTGTAATGGCAGCGCTATGGGGGGTGAAATAACGCAGCTTTTGTTGCATTCGTTTTGCACCCTCTATAGCGCAAAACTTGTAATCTAGGTGAATGTTAGTTACATAGCCCCTACAGTTATAATGGGGAGCTTTACTATTTAGTATACTTTATTTTAGTCAGGTAGTTTGCAGACAGTAGGTAGTATGTGGGAATTAGATGGTGCATTCCAGGGGAGAGTAGTTTAGACATTCCTTAAGTGTAGGCGGTATTAGGGACAATGACGGGTGTTCCAGGGTGTAGCTTAGATGTGACTTAGGTATAGGTGTTCAGGGGGAGTTAAAGGGGCATGCTAGGGGGAGTAGGCAGCACTTTGGTTTGGATATATCGCCACCAGTGTGATTTGTTCAAATCAGCGAAGTACAGGTTGCGAGGAGGGTAGCTGACAAAACTTACATTGTCTGATGTAGTTAGCATAGATGTAGTGCAACTTAGGTCCCGCCAGCAATATTTGGACTGTGCCTACACAATTTCCACCATGTTGGCCCACATCAAATAGGGCCACACGCCGGCTGCAGAAATATGGCACTAATCGCCCATACCCCTTTTCTTTGAAAACATCTACAGACCAACAAAAAACTGCCTGCTTTTTTCGCCCATCCTAACAGTTTGTCAGTCTGTCGATGTTTTGAATTTCGGGTCGTTAGTGAGATTATAATAATTTGGTTTAGAATTTTCTTTTTCTAGGTTCCTCAGGATCAATACTGTATTATAAATAGTTTCATGTTAGGGCCTTCAATACTAACAGGGTAAACATCTGAATTATTTTTAAATTGTATTATTGTGTTAGTATATTGGTTATCTGTTGAAGGGTTAAATGAAACATTGTCCTTTTTTAAAATAATTGTTTTATAGTCAAATTACAGATAAATTACATATAAGTGTTTCTGCATCTATAAATAACTGAAAAGAGTTAGTTCTTTATGTTGGAATAAATGTCAAGGCCTTGGCTAATAAATTGCTTTCTTGTACATTTATTGATTTGGAAGAAATATTAAAGACGTTTTACAGTCACTTTCTTCTTTGATCTCTCTTCAACCTCCTCTTCTACCTCCAAATTGTCTGGAATAATGATATCTCTTTTTTTTGTGGGGAATTCTTTTTAGTGCTGAGAACCTGTTTGCATGAAACCAATTTGTTGTGTTTTTCTCTCTTCAAATGACCTGTCACCTTTCTTTCTTAGTACTGTTTTCTAAAAAAGTTTTTTATTGTGGCTTTCATTTAGTCTTTGGCTTGAATTGTCAGGTTTAACTTCTGCTATTCTTTGTTCTATATGTTGATCTTTTTTATTAGAATTACAATCATATTTGTATATGTTATATATTTAAAATATGTCTATTATTAAAATAAATGTATAAAAAGTGTTTAAAAGGGATATGGTATATGACAAGGCGTTTGACTGGGAAGTACTCAACGTTGTACTTGCATATTTGTATAAATATTATATATATATATATATATATATATATATATATATATATATATATATATATATATATCAAGTGGGGTAACGCACTTCCGGTAACCTTCTGTATATATCACCATTGTCACTTTTTAAATGTGCTGCTGATCATGCACTTTTTTTGTTTAGGAAAGCTGATAGCAAGGTATGGATTATGTATTAAAATGGTATATTAGATTGTAAAAACCTTAAGGAGCTTGGATATAATCTATAAGTGGGTAATTGAATTGAATGTTTATCTATCATTAGCTAACTATCATTAGTATACTGTCTGATTGCTAATCCATTAGCTGAATTTGCTATTTCTCTAATACCACCTCAAAAGTATAGAATATTTTTTGCCCTGCAGGTGAATGACAAATGAATAAACATATATGCACTATTTAAGGGTTGATAATTTCATTCAGTGATCCGTGGTGAGAGATGATGATTTTATTTGTGACAAAGTAATTAGGAAAAGGGTATATATATATATATATATATATATATATATATATATATATACTCACTGGCCACTTTATTAGGTACACCTTGCTAGTACCGGGTTGGACCCCCTTTTGCCTACAGAACTGCCTTAATTATTCATGGCATAGATTCAACTAGGTGTTGGAAACAATCCTCAGAGATTTTGATCCATAGTTACATAGTAACATAATAGCATCACGCAGTTGCTGCAGATTTATTGGCTGCACATCAGTGGCGTCACTACAGGGGGGCTAGGGGGGGCATTTGCCCTCCCACAAAAATGGCTTGCCCCCCCGCCTGCCCCCCCCCCCCCCCCACAACTAACTACAAGCCCCAGCACTTTTATAATTCTGGACTGGAGGACCAGGAGGGACTGGGATGAAAGTTAGGAGTATATCATGTGTGACTGAGATTATTTATTTTTAAACTGTGTTTATTTTTTTGTATTATTTACTGTCTGTGTACTACTACATTACTGTTCGATCTTTTCTTAATTTTGAATCATTTGCTGTCTGAGACTGGTGACACCCCCACGTGGTTGTCGATGATGAGGGCGGCTAAGCGTCAGCGTAAGGGTAAAGGCAGCGCACCTCTCTGTGAAGTACGGACCTGGTCCCTGACTGACCAGCAACTGGCTCTGACTGGCTTCAATTTAAATTATTCAATTCAAATTGGAGGAACAAGTCTTCAAGTACCACCTCACACCACAGCACAGCATGTGCCTCATGCCAGCTTAACACACGGCAGCTAAATTACCCCATGTCATGTGTAAGTAATGGCAATGGCATGAGCATCATCATGCTGTGCTGTGCTGACAGTGCTGGCCTGGCATTATTGCTCCTCCTCTCCTCCAGATCAGTTGTCAGAGTGCGGTCAGGACTCAGTGGTCACGACTCATGACGTTCCCTGAATGATTCCCTTCACTTCACATCACTGCGCACGCACAGAAACATGACCGGAGACTTAGTCTGGAGAGGTCCAGAAGAGGGAGGAGCAAGCCAAGTTGTCACTGTGTGCGCAGATTCTGCAAAAGCGCGGGGGAAGGAGCTGGACTGACAGTGTAGCACAGAGCAGAGGTCTGTGGCTTTGTGCTGTCTCAAACTGACTGTCAGTGTCTGGTGGCGGTGGCGCATTGCATATTTGTAAAGACCGACGGTCTGTGACGTCGTCCCCGGTAAGAGAGCTCAGTTGATTCTGGTGGTGTATGATAAAAAGATTAATCTGAATCATGATAAATAGATCATGATATACATAACATTTTAACAGTCAACAGAACATTCATGAATGGATGTTACACTTACATCCATCCATGAATGTTCTGTTGAGTCAGTGTTAAGCCTTAAAAAAAAAAAATCCCTCAATTTGTTATTTACAATAAAAAAAAAGTTGGTATCATCATGGTATATTATCATGGATGGCATGGATGTTACATCCATCCATGATCATGAATGTTCTGTTGAGTGTTAAATAATAAATCCCCCAATTTGTTATTTACAATAAAAAAAAAGTTGGTATCATCATGGTATATTATCATGGATGGATGATACATCCATCCATGATCATGAATGTTCTGTTGAGTTTGAGTGTTAAGACGTAAAAAAAAAAAAAATCCCCCCATTTGTTAATTGCAAACTTAAAAAAAGTTGGTAATAGTATCTGCTGTCTGATTCAGGAAATGTTATTTTTTTTACTCCCATGCCTCTTTAGTCTTTAAAGAATAAACTATGAGCAATCTGATATCTTTTTCATATCCAAACCTTATTCAGTAAGACACCCTCATATGATGGCATGGCTCTGGTCTGCACCCTTAAAAGTTATAATCTAGTCAAAATTAAAATTCATCATTTAGATAGATTTTTCTAATTTACAACTTTGATAATTTTTTCTTCATTCTCTTGCTAATTTGGTATCTTCTTTTTTCTTAAAAAAGCAAGAATGTAAGCTTCAGGAGCTGGCCCATTTTTGGTTCAGAACCAGGGTAGCACTTGCTAAATGGTGGCTACATTTAGACACCAATCAGAAATCCCTACCCAGGTTCTGAACCAAAAATGGGCTAGCTCCTAAGCTTACATTCTTGCTGTTTCCAATAAAGATACCAAGAGAATGAAGAAAAGATTATAATAGGAGTAAATTATATAAAGTTGCTTAAAATTGCTGCTCTATCTCATACCGCATTACTCTGGTATTTTGGGATCTTATTTATGTAGTATTTAGTTTATTTACAGTGGTATGACTTAGTGGTGAAAATTATTAGTGCCCCCCCAGTTTGACTGTGGTATCTTATGTGCCCCCCCTATATATTTTTCCTAGAGTCGCCACTGCTGCACATCCATGATGCAAATCTCCCGTTCCACCACATCCCAAAGGTGCTCTATTGGATTGAGATCTGGTGACTGTGGAGGCCATTTGAGTACAGCAAATTCATTTTGATGTTCAAGAAACCAGTTAGGTTTAGGGTTATATATACTCCTCAAAAATGGAAGTCACTCAAAGGGTCTTTCTTAAAATAAATAACTATTTATCAACATTTTGGAGGTTCCCCCGTTTTCAAAACAAGCTTAAAAAATACACAATAACTCACCACCACCTTATATTCCACACCTTCACCATAGCCGTGTCCACTCGTAAGTTGTCGTCGTCCTGTGATCCTTACGTCACATACCGTCATCATGGCAACTGGACGCTCAGTTGGGATTGTCGCGTGTCAAACTAAAAACAACGCCAGTGTGCTGTATGTAAACACAGATCAACCTCCTACAAAGGAATGTGATATGAGAGAGGTTAAAGCAGATATTAAAGAGGGACTATATACATTGGATCAATGTAGCATACAAGCTATAACAGTGTTATTCTTATCTCAAAAAGCCTATAAAGCCTTTATGAAGCCTATTTCTACAACTGCAATATATGGCTGTATCATATAGCGCTATAAGTATAGAAAAAGGTAGGTGGCGGGATATGATCAATAATGATGTATTTCAAGTCAGACACTCTGTGTCCTGCCTCTGTGAAGTGCCTGGCCACCAGCTGGTCTGATGTACCCTTATGGATGGCTGTCCTTATGGCCATCCTTGTTCTATGGTCATCCACCGTCTTGCCCACATAAAACATGCCACACACACAGTGTAAGAGATAGACTATATCCAATTCAAGGTGGTTGCGTGCCTCTAAAGGGTAAATCTTTATCCGTGGTAAGGAGAGTCCAGTTGTTTCATAAGGTTGCTGCAATCCCTTGTCTGCCCACTGTAAAAGTTGTAGTGAATGTCAATCTCTCCTCTTTATTAGTTTTCTTAGTACCAGACAGCAATTCTTGCTGCATCTCTTTCTCTGTAGATTCCCTGCTTTTTTCAAAGCTTTACTTTGATAGCCTCTTTGGTGAAATTTCATCTCCATCTGTTTAAGGGGATATCTATCAAGCCGTCATCTGCAAATACTCCGGAATTCAACAGAGTAATTGTTGTGAGCTTCATCCGACCTAGTTATCAAAGCCTACAGACCAACAAAAGTTGACATTTGTGACGTAATATACGATCGGCTAGTCTCAATCTGATGCAGATCGATGCTTACATCATAACAGATTTCGGCTCTATTTGACACTTTTCCAAAGTTATAAAATAGTTAACAGGTACGCTTGCGGCTATTCCTGCCCAGTGTACCTGGTTTTCAATATGCCACCCTGGAGGCCTCGGATGCCATAGAAATCAATGGGAGTCTGAAAGCAGCAAAAGCTTATGTCCGATGCTACCAGATATCCCATTGATTTATATGATAGAAAACAAGTTACGTTTACACCTAACACCCTAACATAAACCCTAATCTAAAGTCTAAACACCCCTAATCTGATCCAATCAGCCAATCAGATTGAGCTCGCATTCTATTGGCTGTTCCGATCAGCCAATAGAATGCGAGCTCAATCTGATTGGCTGATTGGATCAGCCAATCGGATTGATCTTGATTCTGATTGGCTGATTCCATCAGCCAATCAGAATATTCCTACCTTAATTCCGATTGGCTGATAGAATCCTATCAGCCAATCGGAATTCGAGGGACGCCATCTTGGATGACGTCCCTTAAAGGAACCGTCATTCTTCAGTTGGACGTCGCCGGATGAAGATGGGTCCGCGGTGGAGGTCTTCAGGATGGAGCCGGTCCTCATTGGATGAAGATAGAAGATGCCGCTTGGAAGATGATGGTTGCCGGTCCGGATCTACTCTTCTTCCCGGATAGGATGAAGACTTTGGAGCCTCTTCTGGACCTCTTCAGCCACCGGATGATGGATCGCCAGCCCCCGCTTGGGTTGGATGAAGATTTTAGAGCCAGGACCGATCGGTGATACCCGGTGAGGTGAAGACAAGGTAGGATGATCTTCAGGGGCTTAGTGTTAGGTTTATTTAAGGGGGGTTTGGGTTAGATTAGGGGTATGTGGGTGGTGGGTTGTAATGTTGGGGGGGGGGGTATTGTATGTTTTTTTTTACAGGCAAAAGAGCTGAACTTCTTGGGGCATGCCCCGCAAAGGGCCCTGTTCAGGGCTGGTAAGGTAAAAGAGCTTTGAACTTTAGTAATTTAGAATAGGGTAGGGCATTTTTTATTTTGGGGGTCTTTGTTATTTTATTAGGGGGCTTAGAGTAGGTGTAATTAGTTTAAAATTGTTGTAATATTTTTCGTATGTTTGTAAATATTTTTTTATTTTTTGTAACTTAGTTCTTTTTTATTTTTTGTACTTTAGTTAGTTTATTTCATTGTAGTTATTTGTAGGTATTGTATTTAATTAATGTATTGATAGTGTAGTGTTAGGTTTAATTGTAGGTAATTGTAGGTATTTTATTTAATTAATTTAATGATAGTATAGTGTTAGGTTTAATTGTAACTTAGGTTAGGATTTATTTTACAGGTAACTTTGTAATTATTTTAACTATTTTAGCTATTAAATAGTTCTTAACTATTTAATAGCTATTGTACCTGGTTAAAATAAATACAAAGTTACCTGTAAAATAAATATTAATCCTAAAATAGCTATAATATAATTATAATTTATATTGTAACTATATTAGGATTTATTTTACAGGTAAGTATTTAGCTTTAAATAGGAATAATTTATTTAATAAGAATTAATTAATTTCGTTAGATTTAAATTATATTTAAGTTAGGGGGGTGTTAGTGTTAGGGTTAGACTTATCTTTAGGGGTTAATACATTTATTAGAATAGCGGTGAGCTCCGGTCGGCAGATTAGGGGTTAATAATTGAAGTTAGGTGTCGGCGATGTTAGGGAGGGCAGATTAGGGGTTAATACTATTTATTATAGTGTTAGTGAGGCGGATTAGGGGTTAATAACTTTATTATGATAGCGGTGCGGTCCGCTCGGCAGATTAGGGGTTAATAAGTGTAGGCAGGTGGAGGCGACGTTGTGGGGGACAGATTAGGGGTTAATAAATATAATATAGGGGTCGGCGATGTTAGGGCAGCAGATTAGGTGTACATAGGGATAATGTAGGTGACGGGCTTGTACAGAGCGGAAGATTAGGGGTTAATAATAATATGCAGGGATCAGCGATAGCGGGGACGGCAGATTAGGGGTTAATAAGTGTAAGGTTAGGGGTGTTTAGTCTCGGGGTACATGTTAGGGTGTTAGGTGCAGACGTAGGAAGTGTTTCCCCATAGCAAACAATGGGGCTGCGTTAGGAGCTGAACGCGGCTTTTTTGCAGGTGTTAGGTTTTTTTTCAGCTCAAACAGCCCCATTGTTTCCTATGGGGGAATCGTGCACGAGCACGTTTTTGAGGCTGGCCGCGTCCGTAAGCAACTCTGGTATCGAGAGTTGAAGCTGCGTTAAATATGCTCTACGCTCCTTTTTTGGAGCCTAACGCAGCCTTTATGTGGACTCTCAATACCAGAGTTATTTTTATGGTGCGGCCAGAAAAAAGCCAGCGTTAGCTACGCGGGTCCTTACCGACAAAACTCTAAATCTAGCCGTAAATTACCAAAAAAAATAAACGCTGTTACAAAAAATAAAAAACCCTAAATTACGGAAAAAAACAAACCACATTATCAAAAATAAAAAAGAATTATACCTAATCTAATAGCCCTATCAAAATAAAAAAAAAACCTAGCCTACAATAAACTACCAATGGCCCTTAAAAGGGCCTTTTGTGGGACATTGCCCCAAAGAAATCAGCTATTTTACCTGTAACAAAGAATACAAACACTCCCCAACAGTAAAACCCCCCACCAACCAACCAACCAACCAACCAACCCCCCCAAATAAAAACCCTTTTAAGGTCAAAGCCCCCCATTGCCCTGAAAAGGGCATTTGTATGGGCATTGACCTTAAAAGGACATTTAGCTCTTTTACCTGCCCAGACCCTACACCATCCTGAAGACATCTGGCGTGGAGCGACTCTTCAATACGGTCGCCGCCGTAAACTGGAATTTAAATGCAAGTGACGTCATCCAAGATGGCATCCCTTGCATTCCTATTGGCTGAAAAATTTCATAAGGTTAAACAGCACTGAAAAATGCCTTTACATTCCCAGTAAATATATATGTATATGCCTATATACATATATATTTATGTGCTAATATGTGTATATACACATATTAACACATAAATATATATGTATATATTCATATAAATATATATTTACATCTGATGCCCATCACTGCGATACTTAGCCCCTGCACTTAGGTTCTGTACCATCTATGACTGTATCAGAAAGAGGCTCCTATTGGAGCCTATTGAAGCGCAATGCTTTTATGCAATGTGAACATGATGTCATGTTCGTATTGCACCTATCTTGTAATACCAGTGGCCCATAATATTTGCCACAGCTGCAAAGCAACATGTACACAATATATTTGGTTGTGTGACCCTATGCTTAATGTCATACATTTTATTGTGCCATAGATGCACAAAGTATTTTGATAGTACCAAACCATTACAAGTTGTGCATTCTGCACAACAATAACATTTTACTGTAGGGCTGCCTAACTAAGTCTGAGTAGTATAGCTGGTCAAATATATATACTGTATATATATATATATATTATTTATTTAAACAAATTCTTCTAAGTAAAGAACAAATGTATTTAAAGTGTTTCTTCATGCATCGTCTGCTTTAGTGAACTTGTCCTTTAGTACTTGCAAGGTAAGCATTTAAACGAAAGGCAAAAGAGACATTTGTAGCAGTCTAGGGGGAAACAGTCCTCCAGATGTTAGTTAAAAGGCTTTAAGTTGTGCGCAAACTTTTTACTTCCAACTTGTAATACTATTAAGCACAAGAATTAGAGCGCTGTTGATTTAACTTGAGTGCTTTTAGCGTTTAATAGTGCTAATATTTTTGTGCTCCACAAATAATCTAGAACTATATTTTTATCTTTTTTCCTACTAGAGAAATACATTTATTTCTTGACTACTGTGTAAATCCTCTTTCTAGACTCCAAGAATGAGACTGGAGAGTCAATGAACAAGGAACTTTAAGGTTTAAAAAGACAATTTTAATCATTAAAAAGCATTGTGCTTGTAACTTTCTCTTATGAGAACTTTACTCACTTATGTTTTTACAGTTTTGAAAATTGGAATAGATCCTTTAACTGTGGGCACTTGTCTCCCTGTGTGTTTGTTCCTTATTTGTTACAGACTATGGTTCTCCATTTACAGCCCTGCCTTATGATGCCGGATCCAGTGGGGAAGAAAATACTTAACCACTGCAAGACCAGTGCCACCATAAGGAACTAATGGGGTAAAGCATAATTTACGGCTAGATTTAGAGTTTTGTCGGTAAGGATCCGCGTAGCTAACGCCGGCTTTTTTCTGGCCGCACCATAAAAATAACTCTGGTATTGAGAGTCCACATAAAGGCTGCGTTAGGCTCCAAAAAAGGAGCGTAGAGCATTTTTTAACGCAACTTCAACTCTCGATACCAGAGTTGCTTACGGACGCGGCCAGCCTCAAAAACGTGCTCGTGCACGATTCCCCCATAGGAAACAATGGGGCTGTTTGAGCTGAAAAAAACCTAACACCTGCAAAAAAGCCGCGTTCAGCTCTTAACGCAGCCCCATTGTTTGCTATGCGTAAACACTTCCTACGTCTGCACCTAACACCCTAACATGTACCCCGAGTCTAAACACCCCTAACTTTACACTTATTAACCCCTAATCTGCCACCCCCGCTATCGCTGACACCTGCATATTATTTTTAACCCCTAATCTGCCGCTCTGTAAACCGCCGCTACTTACATTATCCTTATGTACCCCTAATCTGCTGCCCCTAACACCGCCGACCCCTATATTATATTTATTTTTTATTTTTTTTAATAACTTTATTTTCACAGATCCAAGTAGAGAGAGACAATACAAATCACCGTAGTAAACATGGTACAGAGATGTTTTTACAAAACTGATTTTGCAGCAAGTAGTGATGAAAAGTTTCTGCTGGTAGTACTCAGCTCTCTTCCTCCTGGGTCTGTTCACATTTTCTAAATAACTTGGGGGGGGGGGGGGGGTAAGGGGTAGAAAAGGAGGGGGGGGGGGGAAGGGAGGGAGGGAGGAAAAAAGAAAAAACAGGGGAACCAACATGGGAAACAGGGGAGAACAAACAACTATTTAAACCTGGTTTTACATTAGATGGCACCCGTTACTTTTGTCAGATTCTTTGTTTTAATCCATTTAGTCGTTTATTACTGGGGTGTCATCCTTAGGAACCTTGCGTAGAAGCTAATGTCAAGCAAACATTACATTCAATTAAACTAGATATCTTACAACTATTCATTTCAAACGGAACCGTGAACAATCATGTCAAGGTATTAATGTACAGATAACAGATAATAGTCTTGATATGAATAAGCCACAGGCTATAGACTACAAGTTCCATGCCTTGTGCAGCTCAGTGAGCAGTTATAGTTAATCCTGCGGCCCATCCCCAAGCCCCTACCATTGATGAAGAGAGGAGGAGAAGGTGGGGGGGATGGATAAATGGAGCTGGTGGTAGTGGTGGTGATGATGATGCTGATGAGGGGAGGGGGGGGGAAGGAAGGGGGGAGGGGAGGGGGGGGGGTCCCAGGGGTCCACCAGTCAACCTACGAGTGAACAGTCTCTATGTCTTGGTCTCAGTCCGGGATCTGTCATCGGGGGAGGAAGTGACGGTTGCTGTGTTGTATTGAGGGTCAGAGGTTTCCTTCAGTCAGGGTCCATCGGCCCCTCAGTTGTTCGGTCATAAGGTAAGTGCTGTTAAGGAAGGGAGTCAAGAGGTGTCGTCTGATGGTCGGTGCAAGATACATTAAGTAGGGTTCCCACTTGGACATGAAGTGTTTTACTCTCTTCTCCACATCCCCCTTAACATCTGCTTGTTCTACTAGGAGTTGGGTGTGTGTCAAGCGTATGAGTTCGGTTATGTGTGGGGGGCCAGGTAGGATCCAATGCTTAAGAATTAGTTTCCTGGACAGCAATATAATGGCATTTATGAAGCGGTCTGCTGGGGATGAGTGAGCGTGCCCTCTTAGGAAAAAGACCTCGTATTGTGTAAGTTTGATGTGTTTGCCGCTAACTTTTGAGAGCCAGAATTGTACTTTTGCCCAGAATTGTAGGATTTTGGGGCATTCCCAGAACAAATGCATTATGTCTGGGTCCGGGAGGGAGCATTTTAAGCAGGCGTTGTTTGCGTTGGGTACCCATTTGGCTCGTAAGGCTGGTGTTATGTAACTGTTGTGCAAGAGTTTGAGGTGTGATTCTCTAGCTTCCGAAGCCAAGGTGGCTCGTGTTACCCGTTCAAAACTGTCCGACAGCGTGTCTGCATCTATGTCCTTGTGCATAGTGGTGGTCCATCTGACACTCAGGTGTTGTGTAACTTCTGTAGACATCTGCTGCGTGATTAAGTTATAAATGTGAGAGATGGAGTGAATTCCCTGTTTTGCTAAGGAACACAGACTGTCTATATGTGTGCGTTTCGTAATGTCTAGTCCGTCAGTTTGAAGCTTATGTACATAGTGGGTGCATTGCAGGTATGGGAAGGTACTATGAGGGGGGAGATTAAACTTTTGCTGGAGCGTAGCTAGCGGATACACTTTGTTGAAGAGGGGGTCTACGAGTTGCGATACTGAGGTTAAACCTTTCTCTCCCCAGGTTCTGAATGCCTGTGTGGTCATGCCTGGGAGGAAGGTCGGATTCCCTTGCAATGGGAGGTATCTGGTGATAGTATGAGACAGATTCCACCACTTGCACAATTTCTTCCATGCCCTCAAGGGATCCCGGAATAAGATGTTATCCCTAACGTGGGGCGGCAGTGAACGGAGTTCCGTGTGTGGCAGGAAAGCTCGGGCTAGCGGGTATGTGAGGTGTGTCTCTAGTTGCTTATCGCCGAACATTGATGTACCCTCCAGCCATTCTAAGACTAACTTAGTCAGAGTAGACCAGTTGTACCACTCCACGTTAGGCAGCCTAAGCCCGCCTCGAGTCACCGGCATAGCCAGCTTGAGGCGACTAATCCTCTGTTTTTTGCCATTCCATATAAATCTGGAAAACATTGTGTTTACAGTTTGTGTATCCTTTCGCGTAAGGAGAAGTGGCAAAAGTTGGAGGGGGTATAGCAATTTTGGCATTACTATCATCTTTATTAGGTTAGACCTTCCTGAGAGTGGGAGTGGAAGCCTGTACCAACCGGTCAAGAGGGTCCGCACTTGTGTGAGTACAGGGGGGATGTTGAGCTTATAAATTAGGTTGGGGTTTGTGTGTAAGTATATACCCAGATATTTAAACGCCCCTGTTGTGACTTTAAGTGGGAACTGAGGTGTATCAGGGCCTGCAGTGTTTCTCAGGTACAGAAGCTCCAATTTGTCTAAATTAACCCTGTATCCTGAAATCTGTCCAAAGTGATGTAGCATGTCGAGGAGTTTGGGGATTTCAGTATTTGGGTTTTGAATGTAGAGTAGCAAGTCGTCTGCATAAAGGGATAAGTGCGTGGGGTGCTGACCAACCTCCACCCCTCTCAGGGTCTCTCTAATGTGGATGGCCAGTGGCTCTATGGCTAGGTTGAAAAGGAGGGGCGAGAGTGGGCACCCCTGGCGAGTGCCCCTCTCCAGCGTGAAGGTTTGTGACGTTTCCCCGTTAACTATGACTGATGTGTGTGGGCTTTGGTAGAGTGTCCGGATGAGATTATGGAAATCCCCCGTAATTCCGAATTTGTCTAGGGTTGTCAGCAGGTGGTCCCACTCCACCCTGTCGAACGCCTTCTCCGTGTCAATCGCGAGGAGACAGGCGTCCGGGAGCGGGTCAGGGTAGTCTCCTCCTCTGGCTTGCCAGTAGTGGGAGATAACTGCTAGTGTCTTGCGAATGTTCGTAACCGATGAGCGGTGTTTCATGAACCCTGTTTGGTCTTTGTGAATAACATTTCCCACCACCTTAGCCAGCCTGTCAGCCAGTATGGCCGTGAAGAGCTTGTAATCGTTATTCAGTAACGATATTGGTCTGTAAGAGGCGGCCAGTGTGGGGTCCCTGTCTGGTTTCGGTATCAGGCATATGTGTGCATCTGCAAAGTCCGTCGGCGGCTGGGCAGTACCGCCCAAGTATGCCGTGAATGTTTGGGATAGTGGTATGCTAATGTCGTCTTGCAGTATTTTGTAATATTCTATGGGGATTCTGTCTGGGCCCGGGGCTTTCCCTAGTTTGGCCCTCTTAATGGCTTTCTGGACTTCCAAGGGTGATATGCGTGCGTTTAGGCAGGCTAATTGGTCTTGTGTGATGGTGGGAGTCTGTATTTGTTTCCAGAAAGCGTCTTTGTCATTAGGTGCAGCGGTTTGTTTGGTGTACAAGTCTGTGTAAAAACGAACGAATTCGTCCATTATGCTTTTGTTGTCAGTCTGAATCGTCCCATTCGCTCGTATGGCAGTTATTACTGATCTGGGTGTAATTAGTTTCACAGCGTTGGCCAGTAGTTTCCCCGTCCTATTCCCAAAGCGGTAAAATCGTCCTTGTCTATGATGCTGAAAATTTAAGTCTTGGCGGTATAACGCATCCTCCCTTATTTTCTTACACTCATAGTACTTTAATCTAGTCTGGGTGGATGGGCGCGCCAGGTATTCGTTGTATGCGGTGGTGACCGCTGCATCTGTGACTGTGTCAGCTTGTTTGCGCCTGGCGTTATGAAAGGCCGTGTAGCTAGTTATGTGTCCCCTCATTACTGCTTTTGAGGCACTCCAGAAAAGGGCCGGGGTGTCTTGGTGTTGAGCATTGAACCGAATGTAGTCCGTCCAGCCTGTCCTCAAGTGCTTTTTGAAGTCTAAATTATTGTATAGGTATGTAGGGAAATGCCAAGCCCTTCGATAACAGGGGGGGCGTGGATTATGCTGTAACTCCAACCATACAGGGGCATGATCTGAGATTAAAATGTCAGTGATATGTGTATGTTTGATCTGTCTGTTTAATTGTGGGGAGCATAGGAAATAATCTATCCGGGACAGAGAGCTGTGTGTCTTAGAGAGGCATGTGAAATCTCTATGGGTTGGGTGGCGGAGTCTCCACAGGTCTACCAGATCTAGTGCAGTTTTAAATGATGCGATGGTAACTGTTTCTAATTTGTGTCGCCTACTGTGTTCTCTAGTGTGCTCTAAGTCGGTGTTCTCAACCTTGCGGTCAAGCGGTGTAGTCTGGATTAGATTAAAGTCACCACCCACTAACAGAGGCTTATCTGCGTGTGGTAGCAGGGCCGCCTGAAGGGTATGCCAGAATTGGGGAAGAGGGCGGTTAGGGCCATAGACGTTACATAAAGTGTAAGAGTTTCCTGCAAAATTGAGATTTACTATTAGAAACCTGCCTTTAGGGTCTGTACTAAGTGTGGAGATCTGGATCGGTAGGCCCTTTTTAACCAGTATAGCCACCCCACGCCTACGACCCTCAGTCGGAGTATAGTAAACCTGTCCCACCCACCTAACCTTTAGTTTTTCATGTTCGACATCTGTCAGATGTGTCTCTTGTAACAGGGCCACGTCTGCATGTAGGCGTTTAAGGTGCTGTAGTATGATACTCCTTTTGGCCGGGGATGTTATACCCCCGACATTCCAGGACACGATCTTTAAGCTTTGAGACATGGTGTGTAGAGTGAGGGAAATAATGTACCGTTATAGTCAGGAGTGGGGCCAGGACATGCCAGCTCTCCGTAATATTCGTCAGGTAAAACTGTCCGTTTGTTAGTGTAGGTGTGAGTGTTGGGTGACTTACGGTTACTACCGTCCGGGGAAAGGGCTTCTCCTGGTCTTGAGAAATGAGAAGTCAGCTGCCAGTCCCTCCATGGACCCCCCCCCAGGACCTAGTAAGGAAGGTAAAGTAGAGTGAGACAACCACATTTGGAAAAATGCAACACATGGAGAGACATGCATGTAAAGAACAATAAGGTAACTGATAATATTACATATACATGTTATCAGGGATTCGTGAATAGGAAACAAAGTAACCCATAACAACCTGGTCCCCTGGAACCCAGAACTAGAGGCTCCAGGCACCAGAGGAGTTTGTGCTCTAAAGGGTGGGAGTTCAGGCCCAGCCCATTGGGCCAGGTCACAGTCATTGAAAGCCATCATAAGATGGAGTTGCAGAGGGGCAAAGACCGTTAGTAAAGATGGGTACTATCGATCAGCTCTGACCATCCTTTTCTTCGGCCTCAAGATAGTCTTGTAACTGTTGGGGTGTGAAAAAGAATTTTGGGCCTCCAGGAGTGGAAAGTCTTAGTTTGGCCGGATATAGGAGTGAGGCCTGGCGGCCCTGTGAATGCAGTTTAGAGCATAGGGGGGCAAACTCCTTCCTTTTTCTTGCGACCTCTGCTGAAAAGTCTTGGAAAATGAGAAGCTTGTGTCCCTCAAAGCAGAGGTCTGGTTTAGCTCTATATGCCTTAAGTAGCGCCAGTTTCTCTTGGTAGCGAAGAAGCTTGAAGATGACTTGTCTGGGGCGTTGGTTAGCTCTGGTGGGTAAAGATTCTGGCCCTATTCTGTGCGCCCTTTCCACATCTAGGGGTAGTGTGTCTGGGTCGAGTTGTAGTAGTTTAGGTAGTGTCAGGGCTGTGAATTCAAGTAGCTCTTTGTTCTTTATTGATTCAGGGACCCCGATCAGTCTCAAGTTGTTGCGGCGAGACCGATTCTCAAGGTCATCAAGTTTTTCTTGTAGTGTGAAGTTTTGACGCTCCAGTC
This sequence comes from Bombina bombina, assembly GCF_027579735.1. Classification (NCBI taxonomy): domain Eukaryota; kingdom Metazoa; phylum Chordata; class Amphibia; order Anura; family Bombinatoridae; genus Bombina; species Bombina bombina. The sequence continues at coordinate 1,262,306,428 of NC_069500.1, read as the reverse complement.
TTTGAACAATGACGGAGGAGGAGTGCTGATTGTCTTCCACATCTGAAATCCGTTGCTCCGCTTGCTGCAGACGTGTGGAGTAGTGTCGTATTTCTGAGGTGAGAGTATCCATGCCCGCCTGCAGGGATTCCATTTTCGGAAGAAAAAAGGCTTTTAAGTCCTGCAGTATTATATGAGAAGTGTCCTGAGGTGTTTCCCTGTCAGGGGGGCCCGGTGGCTCCAGCTGGGGTTCTGGTGTCAGTTTTTGCCTTCTTTCTGTGGGTTTGTGTCTGCTTGACATGATGGGTGTAGCTTGTGTAGCAGAGACCTTGAAATATTTGTCCACTTTCATGTGGGTCAGTGAAGCAAAAAGTATGGTAATTCTTCTCTTGGTGTAAGTGACTTGCAGACAGGAGTTATATTGGCGATATGTAGAAGAAAGAGACAGAGCGTCCCTGTCAGCTCACAGCAGGGCAGCTAAGTTCACGCTGTGTTACTGTATTACTGCCGTTTCTGGTGGGAGCTCAGCTGCAGCAAACTGAGAGACTACTAGGGAAAGAGCGAGTGGGGCAGCCAGCATGTGTCAGGGCCACTTGTAAAGACAGGCTTGGGCAGTATTGTATGGCTGTCTCATGCAATGGCGTACAATTTGATTTAATGTCCCTTATGAGCGGTCTTCCCTGCCAGGAGAGGCCGGTTAGGAGTGCTGCTGTAGCTGCGCAGTTAACAACGTCTCTCACTTCCAGTCACTACTCCCCCTCACTCCCCCCTCCATCCAAGAAATCAGATGTGATATTTCTCTCCCCACTGCACCACAGATATCTTGATGGGAGGTGTGCAGGAGCGGGTATTCAGGTGAGGCGGGCAGTTATGAGCGTGTCTGCAGGGCCTTGTGTGGTATTATGCAAGATAGCCGTCCTCCCGCTCCCACCCGTGTCTCACTGATCTCACCCAATTCCGCCGGGTATTGACTCCTACAGGTAGCAGAGTGTGGCTCCGTTTGTTGGTCCACAGGTCCTCTGGCGGCCGATAGGTCTCTGTTGCAGCTCTCGCGCCGTTTTCCAAGATGGCGCCTGTCTCCCTATCTCTCCTTACTGTTTCGCGCCTCCGGGGGCAAGGGCTGATCGAAAATGCCCTTCACGCTGAGTTTTCAGTTGGGGCTAGATTGGGTATGAACACCCAACAAGAAATGTGCGTGGGGAGAAGCGAAGCAGCACGCTTAGACAGGTTTTTTAGGCCGTGTAGTGCCGGAGCTCTTCACTAGTGCTGCCGCTCCGTGGCCCCGCCCACCGGAAGTCTATATTATATTTATTAACCCCTAATCTGTTCCCCACAATGTCGCCTCCACCTGCCTACACTTATTAACCCCTAATCTGCCGAGCGGACCGCACCGCTACTGTAATAAAGTTATTAACCCCTAATCCGCCTCACTAACCCTATAATAAATAGTATTAACCCCTAATCTGCCCTCCCTAACATCGCCGACACCTAACTTCAATTATTAACCCCTAATCTGCTGACCGGAGCTCACCGCTATTCTAATAAATGTATTAACCCCTAAAGCTAAGTCTAACCCTAACACTAACACCCCCCTAAGTTAAATATAATTTTAATCTAACGAAATTAATTAACTCTTATTAAATAAATTATTCCTATTTAAAGCTAAATACTTACCTGTAAAATAAATCCTAATATAGCTACAATATAAATTATAATTACAATGTAGCTATTTTAGGATTAATATTTATTTTACAGGCAACTTTGTAATTATTTTAACCAGGTACAATAGCTATTAAATAGTTAAGAACTATTTAATAGTTACCTAGTTAAAATAATTACAAAATTACCTGTAAAATAAATCCTAACCTAAGTTACAATTAAACCTAACACTAGACTATCATTAAATTAATTAAATAAAATATCTACAATTACCTACAATTAAACCTAACACTACACTATCAATACATTAATTAAATAAAATACCTACAAATAACTACAATGAAATAAACTAACTAAAGTACAAAAAATAAAAAAGAACTAAGTTACAAAAAATAAAAAAATATTTACAAACATAAGAAAAATCTTACAACAATTTTAAACTAATTACACCTACTCTAAGCCCCCTAATAAAATAACAAAGCCCCCCAAAATAAAAAAATGCCCTACCCTATTCTAAATTACTAAAGTTCAAAGCTCTTTTACCTTACCAGCCCTGAACAGGGCCCTTTGCGGGGCATGCCCCAAGAAGTTCAGCTCTTTTGCCTGTAAAAAAAAACATACAATACCCCCCCCCAACATTACAACCCACCACCCACATACCCCTAATCTAACCCAAACCCCCCTTAAATAAACCTAACACTAAGCCCCTGAAGATCTTCCTACCTTGTCTTCACCCTGCCAGGTTCACCGATCGGTCCAGAAGAGCTCCTCCGATGTCCTGATCCAAGTCCAAGCGGGGGGCTGAAGATGTCCATGATCCGGTCGAAGTCTTCATCCAAGCGGGGCAGAAGAGGTCTTCCATCTGATTGAAGTCTTCATCCAGACGGCATCTTCTATCGTCATCCATCCGGAGCGAAGCGGCAGCATCCTGAAGACCTCCGACGCGGAACATCCATCCTGCCCGACGACTGAACGATGAATGACGGTTCCTTTAAATGACGTCATCCAAGATGGCGTCCCTCGAATTCCGATTGGCTGATAGGATTCTATCAGCCAATCGGAATTAAGGTAGGAATATTCGTATTGGCTGATGGAATCAGCCAATCAGAATCAAGTTCAATCCGATTGGCTGATCCAATCAGCCAATCAGATTGAGCTCGCATTCTATTGGCTGATCGGAACAGCCAATAGAATGCGAGCTCAATCTGATTGGCTGATTGGATCAGCCAATCGGATTGAACTTGATTCTGATTGGCTGATTCCATCAGCCAATCAGAATATTCCTACCTTAATTCCGATTGGCTGATAGAATCCTATCAGCCAATCGGAATTCGAGGGACGCCATCTTGGATGACGTCATTTAAAGGAACCGTCATTCGTCGTTCAGTCGTCGGGCAGGATGGATGTTCCGCGTCGGAGGTCTTCAGGATGCTGCCGCTTCACTCCGGATGGATGATGATAGAAGATGCCGCCTGGATGAAGACTTCAATCGGATGGAAGACCTCTTCTGCCCCGCTTGGATGAAGACTTCGACCGGATCATGGACATCTTCAGCCCCCCGCTTGGTCTTGGATCAGGACATCGGAGGAGCTCTTCTGGACCGATCGGTGAACCTGGCAGGGTGAAGACAAGGTAGGAAGATCTTCAGGGGCTTAGTGTTAGGTTTATTTAAGGGGGGTTTGGGTTAGATTAGGGGTATGTGGGTGGTGGGTTGTAATGTTGGGGGGGGGTATTGTATGTTTTTTTTTACAGGCAAAAGAGCTGAACTTCTTGGGGCATGCCCCGCAAAGGGCCCTGTTCAGGGCTGGTAAGGTAAAAGAGCTTTGAACTTTAGTAATTTAGAATAGGGTAGGGCATTTTTTTATTTTGGGGGGCTTTGTTATTTTATTAGGGGGCTTAGAGTAGGTGTAATTAGTTTAAAATTGTTGTAAGATTTTTCTTATGTTCATAAATATTTTTTTATTTTTTGTAACTTAGTTCTTTTTTATTTTTTGTACTTTAGTTAGTTTATTTCATTGTAGTTATTTGTAGGTATTTTATTTAATTAATGTATTGATAGTGTAGTGTTAGGTTTAATTCTAGGTAATTGTAGATATTTTATTTAATTAATTTAATGATAGTCTAGTGTTAGGTTTAATTGTAACTTAGGTTAGGATTTATTTTACAGGTAATTTTGTAATTATTTTAACTAGGTAACTATTAAATAGTTCTTAACTATTTAATAGCTATTGTACCTGGTTAAAATAATTACAAAGTTGCCTGTAAAATAAATATTAATCCTAAAATAGCTACAATGTAATTATAATTTATATTGTAGCTATATTAGGATTTATTTTACAGGTAAGTATTTAGCTTTAAATAGGAATATTTATTTAATAAGAGTTAATTAATTTCGTTAGATTAAAATTATATTTAACTTAGGGGGGTGTTAGTGTTAGGGTTAGACTTAGCTTTAGGGGTTAATACATTTATTAGAATAGCGGTGAGCTCCGGTCGGCAGATTAGGGGTTAATAATTGAAGTTAGGTGTCGGCGATGTTAGGGAGGGCAGATTAGGGGTTAATACTATTTATTATAGGGTTAGTGAGGCGGATTAGGGGTTAATAACTTTATTATAGTAGCGGTGCGGTCCGCTCGGCAGATTAGGGGTTAATAAGTGTAGGTAGGTAGCGGCGACATTGTGGGGGACAGATTAGGCGTTAATAAATATAATATAGGGGTCGGCGGTGTTAGGGGCAGCAGATTAGGGGTACATAAGGATAACTTAAGTAGCGGCGCTTTGCGGTCGTCAGATTAGGGGTTAATTATTGTAAGTAGTTTGCGGCGACGTTGTGGGGGGCAGATTAGGGGTTAATAAATATAATACAGGGGTCGGCGGTGTTAGGGGCAGCAGATTAGGGGTACATAAGTATAACGTAGGTGGCGGTCGGCAGATTAGGGGTTAAAAAAATTTAATCGAGTGGCGGCGATGTGGGTGGACCTCGGTTTAGGGGTACATAAGTACTTTATGGGTGTTAGTGTACTTTAGAGTACAGTAGTTAAGAGCTTTATGAACCGGCGTTAGCCCAAAAAGCTCTTAACTACTGACTTTTTTCTGCGGCTGGACTTTTGTCGTTAGATTTCTAACGCTCACTTCAGACACGACTCTAAATACCGGAGTTAGAAAGATCCCATTGAAAAGATAGGATACGCAATTTACGTAATTGGATCTGCGGTATGGAAAAGTTGCGGCTGAAAAGTGAGCGTTAGACCCTTTTTTGAGTGACTCCAAATATCGGAGTTAGCCTAAAACCAGCGTTAGGAGCCTCTAACGCTGGTTTTCACGGCTAACGCCAAACTCCAAATCTAGGCCTTAGCACTCTCTTTGTTTTTTCTTTTGTTCTTACATACATCAACAATATTTAATGTTGTAAGAAATGCTGACTATGGTGTTGTCGATTTTCTATACCCTGATGCTTTTGTAGTGTTTTGAGGACCTTGGGCTCAAGTTTTCAAACCTTCAACATGGTAACTTCCATCGATGTAAACACAGACATCCCAACTCTCCCTGAAGTTCAGGGAGTCTCCCTGATTGTAATAGCGGCTTCCTGATGCCAGCAAATGGAATGCAATCTCCCTGAAACTCCAAGTACCATGATCCAATGTGGCCCAAATCCAGAAAAGTGTTTCTTTAAGGAATGCCTTTAGTTGCTGGGACGTTATAGAACCCTCAAAGCATGCATCAGTAACCAAAAAGCCCCCACTGATTTTAATAAAATAAAAACACAAATACTACCTTAATTATTGCACTTAATTAAACTTTGCATTCTAAAAAATTTAAGCATTCAACAAGATTACGATCACTGAAAAATAGGTTTGTTGTATGTGGTTGAACAATAAAGCAACTTTTTTTTTAATGTGACTTTAGTGGGAAGATACTTTAATGATGTCTCTATCTTATTTAGGGTTTCAATGTTTCCAATATATAACAGGGAGGGAGGGGGGGCGGCGCAGTAGCGGGTGAAGCCACCTCCCTGAAATGAGTTTTGCAGGTTGGGATGTCTGTAAACACATCTGCTATACCTCATGGCTAGTTATTAGCCAATCAACCAGCAAATATATCAAAATGTTGCCTTATTACTCTTACATCAAGTTCAATTCAAACAAAGATGATCTGTTTATAACTTTGAAATTTAAACAATGCCAATATTCCAAGTTATCATTACTTCAATTTAAATTCCATATGATTTTAATCAGGTGATATTGTACTTTCCTATTCTGTGCAATAATATCCATATTATCCTGACGGATGTATGGTACTTGGATCAAGGTCTATCGGTATCATATATAAATATTATGGTAATTACAATAATTTCAATATTAAAAATATTGAATTATTCAAATTGTATGTTAAAATTTAGAGTAAATAAAATTGCGACAGATAGTGAGAGTTCAACTGCATCATTATTTAAAGTATATATGTAATTGTAATTTACTTTTTATAGTATGATTTTTCAATATATATATAGCAGCTTATATAAAGGCTATTCATTTATAACTTTGCTGAGCAATAAATTAACCACTATTTATAATTATGACCATTTCAAGGTTTTGCATAATGGCACTCACATATAAAAGCATTTTTTATTTTATTTTTTATTATGAGCAGCCTATTAACCAACATTGTATTCAGCTGTGGGTGGCTCTTATTTTCCCTGTGTAGTATAGATAGTCTATTGTATACTCCACCAGATATGTTTCTCATCCTATTGTTTCCTATGATGCTCATGAGCTCAAGGGTAGCAAATTTAAAATCATGTCCATAGAGCAGTTAACAACACAGACGTGCTTTTTTGAAAGAATAATACCTTTGAAATCTGTCAGAGTTATAGTCAAGAAATGGCATTTCTGCTTGAAAAAAGATTTAATTCCTATAGAATGCTCATCACTGTTTACTATTTATTTTATTTTCACAAGAAATAAAAATAGGGAAAGTTTGGACTGTCGATACTGCTCATTTTAAAGTTTACCTTTATTATGTAATTTATTTATTAGCGCTGTGGAATTTGTTGGTGCTCTACAAATAACCAATAATAATAATAATTATGATTTAACTAGTTACGATTATTTGAAGACATAAACACTGCTACATGTACATGACATTATTAATTTCTTAATATTTGTTTAATAAACATATGTTCATCAATTGTAACATCTTTGCTTTAAAGATGCTTATCTACAAAACTAACAAACCATTTAAACAGTATTGTATTGCATACTCCAGGAAGCATAATGGGAGCAGTTATTTCCTCACTGTTAAAGGACTTAATTCAACTTTCACCCTCTGCCCTTCAAATACAAGCAATGGAGGATAGTGGTGTCTGCTATTTATGCTTTCCCAGCTTCTTTCAGTGGTTGTCCCAGTCTAACCTCATCAACAGTGCTAAATTGGGAGCGTCTAACATCCGTACTCCAAGGTCAGATGTCCAGGCGTGCAAGTGCAAAATAGGAAATCAAAGACGCCAGTTGTTTGAGCATGTGATGCAAACCCGGATGGTGCACTCGAAATAGCATCAGGAGAATCTGCGGGAACCCAGCCAGAACAACTCCAGTGTAAGTAAGACGTAACACCTTTTTGTCTGGGCTTTTTCTCTTTTGTCATTTGGGCTCTCTTTGTGTTCCAGCGATCTCTGGCATCTGAAGCCTATGAGAGTCAGTTAATGAAATTATCTCTTCTCTTCAACCATATCTCCAGATCTATTGTGATTTCGGTTTATGTTTTGGAATACTATACTTTTTTAAGTGCTTTATGTTTGTTCACTCTGTGTGACAAACAATATACCATTGCTTTTATTTTATTTTTTTATGTATTTTTTAATTCTGTTACAGTTGTAACTTTTTGTAGCTACTAATTGTATTAGGTACATGTGATCATTGTATGAGATTATTTTTTTCATGTTTTATAAAATGTTAATTTTTTAATTCTTTTATACCTTTTGATCTGTCTAGCAGTCATTAATAAGCTATTTTGGGTAGCGCCTTTTCTCTCTGTTCTCATAGAGTATCTGTATTAATTTACTTAATTGGGGAGTTTGGGGAATCTCCCCTTTTTACTTTTTGTTTTCTTTGACTTTTTACAACATAATTGTCTATTCTTTGTAAACACACTGTAAAAGTAATGATAAATATTAAAATTAATAAAATAAAAAATTCATGTTTTCAGGTGTTTGAGTTGAAAGGGCTCCAAAGAGTGTGTATGTGAAAAAAAAAAAAAAATATATATATATATATATACAGGTAGCCCTTTATCCAAACTGCTTAGGACCAGAAAAGGTTTGGATTTCAGAATAGTTTGGATTTTGTAATACTTGCATCTTTAATATGTAACAGTTGGGAGAGGGCGTGGAACAGCTATATCTTTTAGACAATATTTAAATTTCACAATAGGATATACATGCAACTAAAAGTTTTTTTTTTTTTATAATAATAGATTTTTTAAAATCATTTTGTGACTACAGGCAAGGGAAATAGTAATGTATGATCATTTTATTTGTTAAAAAATATTAGTGGAAAAGTTTGGATTTTAGAATAAGTTTGGATTTTGGAATTCCAGATTTAGGAATATATGCAGCACACAGAAAACCTGGCACTCACTAGTAGTCACACAGTATTATTTAAAAGCATAAGTGGGAGAGTCAGTTGCATTTGGTAAAAAATGGTTTAAGTCCAGGACCATGTTAAGGTGACTTCCGTACTGAGACCTTAACTTTGCAGCCACACAATGCATGCTTTCAAACAAAGAAACAGGGAACCACCTAGGGTGATAAATGCATTTTTAATTTTCTTAAGTACATACAAAACACAGAAATCTATCTGCACTCTCAGACTGAACAGATTCAACATTCTAAGTCACTGTGATCCCAATACGTACAGCCAGCTAGCAACTCAGGCAGTTAACCCCTTGGCAGCCGGTTGACAGGTCGAAAGGGAATCTTATAAAAATTATCAAAACAACACACAGAAAACCAGGCAC